>NC_056725.1:1638661896-1638791896 GCF_019279795.1 Protopterus annectens | reverse complement strand
TTTGAGATATTAATTTAAGAGCTCTCTGAGAGAGACTGAGTATTCTGAATTTTCTTTACCCTGACATCAGCTGGAAGACCCACTCACCACATCTGCCTTAAATAACTAGGATATAATAATTCTCTACATATAGTCAAGAATATAGCAAAGCTTAATTTAAATGTTTTCTTTATTTATTTGAGATGGTCCTGCAATTTTGTTTTAAATATTTCCTGTGATTTTTGAACTCTGATGTTTCTATGATTATCTACTAAGTATGTTCTTGTTCTTTTATTATTTATTATTAAATATGTTTAAACCTTTCATTGTGGCTGATATTTGTGAGACATATTTAAGTTCTGAGAGTACTTTCATATTTATTTGGTGACACTGTGGGCCACCCTTAATAGCCCTGCTCTTGGTCAAACTACCATTTATATTGAGAGTAACATTACACAGTAAGATTAGACACCCTTTATTAAGGGCCTTAAAGTAGCTTATAAATAGTTGGCTGGTGGCAGTAATAACTACCTTATAGTCTGGGCAGAAGGAGGCATAGCTAGTAATCATGTGCCAGCCTTTCCTAGGTGTGTGTGTGTGTGTGTGTGTGTGTGTGTGTGTGTGTGTGTGTGTGTGTGTGTGTGTGTGTGTGTGTGTGTAAATCAAACCACAAAGTGTGTGTGTGTCAGCTACTTTGGAATGGATACAAAGCACTGGTTGGACAGAGAGAGTGCTGGAGGTCTTGGCTTGGCCACTTAGCTAAGATCTCAACCCTATAGCTGTGCCAGTAGGGAGTCTTATTGGGGATCTAGCGAAAGAGGGAGAAACCAGCCCCTGACAGTGTTATCTGGAAATACTGTGTGTATACCTGTCATTCTACCAATATATGTCCTCCACTGTTGCCATTGGTGAGGATTGAGACTCCTTGATTACTGGGCCACTGGTGGGGCATCACACCCTCCTCCTAAAGGTAGTCTTTATTTCCCTTTACTAGGATGAAGATACTGAGAGATTTGATGCGTTTTCCATAAACTTATATAAACCCAAGATATATGTATATGTTTTGTCAAACATGTTTTGTCAGAAAATTCAGGGGTGGCTTTTAATGTCAATGGCAAGGATAACCAAGAGGACCAAATGTTGACTGTGTACTTCATTAAGCTAGTTGAGTAGGGTTGGAAAGGGTTACAGTATTTGTGCATGTTTTAGTAGTTTTAGTGAGTAAGGATTAGGGTCGGGGATGGTTTTGTATGCTTGCGTGTGTGCGTATTTTAGGTTAAGTTAGGGGTTAGGTAAGGGGATAGATGTTGTATAGCTAGTTTGTGTTTGTGTGTCCAAGTATGTCTTGTGTAGTGGCAGTGTTACGGGAAGGTTTATATTAAGGTAAGATGTAGGGTTAGGGTTGGAGAAAGGGCAGTCCTAGGGTTAGCACCCATTATTAAGTTGTGCAGGGAGGCTAAGAATTAAATGACATCACTATGATTTTTCTAATTTACTTATTTTCAGGTTTCTTTTTATGATTTTTTGTCATCTTATTTAATTACAAGTTATTTAAACAACTTAACTTGAAAACATAAGTATGATCTGAAATGTTTGTACATGAAGGCTTCCTTTTTAAATTAAAGTGCCATGTTGATATTTAAAAACATATATGCATAGTCCTATGGCAACACTATTCCAACATTTATGCAATGCAGTCTAATATATAAATTCCAAGAGACTTGCTCTTAAAGTTGGTGGATTACTCAGGTGAAAGGCTTACGCTGGAGTAAGTCACTTACACTGAGAGCAAGGCTTTTGCAATTGGGACCATAAGCATAGGACAGCTAATTAACCTTTGTGCAGGCTTGCACAATGTCTTATAGTACAGTACTTATCATGCGCACAAAGACAGTGATTCATTTCCACCAACAGAACAAGGAAAAAAAGATCTTGAGGAGAGAGAAATACTTGAATGTCCCTTTAACTAACATTATAATTCACGTATAACAAGTAACATGAGTTTCAAGTTGTGAGAGTGTGCTTGTGCGCGTGTGTGCATGTGTGCATGTGCGCCTGTGTGTGTGTGTGTGTGTGTGTGTGTGTGTGTGTGTGTGTGTGTGTATTTTCTAGTGAAAAAGTAATGTTAGAAAGAAAAAACATATTTGTTTTAATTTGACTACAAATATTTGTTGAACTGGTTCTTTCTTGCCTTAAAACCCTTATCTGTTATTCTAGTTTGAGTAACATTTGTCATTTTCTGTAAAAAAATATGTGAATGGAATGAAATCTACTGATAGAAAAAAAAAATAATAGAGGATATTTTGGCATAAAGGCCTTTTTCTCAAATATATAGAAGTGTATAATTAAAAACAGGAAAAAAAGATTATTCACAGACCGGTGCTAATTTTACAAATAGTCATTAAGAAAAAGTTAGATACATAGTTAAAAATATGAATCCTCTCAGAAACTGATAAAACATGAAATATTTATCCTGCTTGCAGTCCCTATATAAAGGAAATAATGAAAATACATATCTGATGTACTGCATACATATTTTTCTATTTATATTCTTCTAACATCATTTAAAATAGCACATGATGTGTCATCAGCATTGTACCTACACTACTATATAATCAAATATAATAAAATTCCTTTAAACCCACCATATTTTCAGTACTTGCCAAAACCGAAGTAAAACTTTAGATACTGGTCACAAAAGTCAAGGATACTGAAAGTCCTCAAAGTGTCCTTGCCAAACTAAAGCAGTATTTAAATCTATAGCTACACTTATTTAAAAAAAACAAGTAAATAAATAAAGTATACATAAATAAAACAAAATAAACACACAAATAAATGCATACATTTAACTGAAATAATCACTGTATTTTCAAGGGCCTGTTAAAAGTACTCCTGTGCCTTGTTCATTGTCACTTATGCAAAATGGAAAATATCCTACCACCAGTACTACTTAATTACACAGCTGTTCCACAAATTAACCCTAGTAAGCTACCAAACTTTTCCAGAACCCTAAGTCTAATCTTAGAAAACACACAACATCCCTAACTGTAACCTGAAACCTCACTTCCTATCTATAATCTTAAAATCCTTCTTGCTCCCTAAATCTAAATTTCCCAATCATTAATTCAGCCTAGCTTATCTCTCACTTCCAAATTCTGAATTCACTCTCATTTCTTAAACATAAATTACTTGATTATTTATTAATCTAAAATTCCCTTCCCACTCTTTAAACCTAAATTACCAGATCACTTCCTGCCCCTAAACTTCAGTCCTGCTTCCTAAACATAAACTCTCTTCCAATTTATTTATTTATTTTATTTTATTTTACATTTGTTGACCGGGAATGACTGACTGAGCCAGAGACATTTTTCAGCAGAATCCTGTGGAGAAAAGCTCCATAATAATACAGTAAAAATAAGCTAAAGTTATACGAACAAGTTTAAAAAACTTGAATATGATAATTCTACACTAGACTCTAAATACTGTACATTAACAAAGTTGAAAGAAAAGGAACAACAGGAATGAAAAACAAATGATTAAGAACTGAAGGAGTAACAATGTCTGAAGAGGTTCTTATAGAGAAGGTAAGGAAAAGGGAAGTGTAGGGATAATAGGAGGAGGGAAGAAGGCAGGAGTAGGGTAAGGAAGTAGTGGTAGGTAGAAGAGAAGACAGTACAGAGTAGGAAGAAAGAGGTATGTTAGATGGTTATAGTCAGGGAGGATGAAAGCAATGGCAGATCCATTTGAAACATTCTTTTATGGCCGACTTAAATTGTTTGGGATGCTTCAGATTTCTGATTTCAAGAGGGAGCTTGTTCCATGCTATAGAGTGATGGTAGCTGTATATATTTTGACCTAATTTGGATTTAGGTTTATAAATGTCTACTAGATCAAGGGATGAACTTCTGAGATTTCTTTTTAAGATGAGAGAAGACAGGGCTGGGCAGTAGGCAGGCTGCTACATAATTGAGTGTATGGTTTGGAGCTGTGAGAGCATTAGTAGGTGGGGTAGTTCTAGCCAGTTTAAGTGTTTCAGGGATAGACAGTGGTGGGATTTGTAGGTTTGTTGAGCAGCAAATCTAGCTATATTGTGGTATGTTGATTCCAGCTTGGGTAGTAGTGATGAGTTTGTATTAGTAAGAATTTGGGAGCAATATGTTGAGCATGGTAGAAGGTAAGCATGTGTAAGTGTGATTTTAGGGTCTATATTATAATGACAAAAGTTCAGAATTTCAAACGTTCACATGAGCGGAAGTTCAAGAACTCGAAATCGCTATTGTGGGGGGCTGCGCCCCACACCCCCCACTAAATATATATTCCAACTCCAAGATCACACTAAAGTGAGGAAAGGGCAAATATTCCAATCTTTACTGTACTGCAATCAAAAAATAACAACATCGAGTTCTTGAATTTCCGCTCATGTGAGCATTCCAAATTCTGAACTTTCTTCATTATAATATAGACCCTGATTCTAGCTCCATGGAAGAGAAATTTTTTTTGTTTCTATATAAGAGTCCTAATTTCTGATGAGTTTTTTTCATACAATTATTAATATGATGATTGAATTTCAGCTGGTCATCAATGGTAACACCTAGGAGTTTTGTGCTAGATTCAACTACAATAGTGGTGTTGTTTAGCGACATTATAGAAAAGGAAGTTTTGATATGGTTAACTGTTTTGTGGAGAAAGAGTAATAGTTTTGTTTTTTTGGGGGGGTTAAGGATGAGCTGATTGTTAGAGAGCAATGTCTCTACTGAGTTAAAAGAGGATTGGGTAGCAGATAAGAGTTTGGAGGGAAATTCGCTATGGTTATGACTATGGAGGCTTCACCATATTGGATTATGGAAGAATATGGACAGGAGGAGTGAAGTAAGTTGATAAAGATATTGAAAAGTAGTGGGCTGAGAATGGATCCTTGAGCAACACCCATTTTTATTGGAAGGGGAGTGGATAGTTCAGACTGCCATCTGACTGATTGTAGCAATTGAGGTCACTAGAGAACCACGTTACAGTGCCGGGGAGAAATTAAGATCAATCGGTTTATACAGTAGCAAAGAGTGAGAAACAGTATTGAAGGCCTTTGAGAGATCAAGGAATAGACAGGAGATAAGTTTGTGATCATCTCTGGCTAATGAAATAGTGTTAAAGAAGGAGAGAAGGGCAGTAGTAGTGCTATGTTGTGGTCGGAATACATGCTGTGTAGGAGTGAGTAGTTTTCTAAACTTAATTTCTAAACTTAAATTCCCTGACAGCTTCTTAGCCTTTAACTCCTCTCCTGTTCTCTTAATGTAAATTCCACAGTTGCTCACAAAATCTAAATTCCCTGATTGGTCCCTAACCATAAGATGTTATCTTGTTCCTTAACCCTAAATTTCCCAGTCACTCCCTAAACCTAAATTCCCTGATTGCTCCCTAGCTTTACATATCCTTCTTCTCTCTCTCTGTAAACCTAAATTCCCAAATTGTTCCCTAAAAATAAAATTCCCTGCCAGTCCATGATCTTATTGCCAAATCCCGCTTCTTAACTGTAACCCAAAATTGCAATCATCTACTAAACCTATGCACTAAACAACCATGCCTTCCCAATCCCTCACATGAACTGACTCACTTATATTATCCAATCCCAGGCAGGGATTTGAGCAGTAGCTTTACTCTCTCCACAAAGGTGCTACACCTTTCCAAATTTCAAACCTGAGCATGAGAAACAGTCCTAGCAAACTGTAAGATAATCATGGTCCTGCCTGGCAGCCTGTAGTCTTTGAGTAGCCAGGACTCAAGCACTTTCCATGTACACTTTTTCCATTCACAACAATGAAAAAAAGTAATTTTATACACTGAAAAGTTACCCACTCCCAACAACTCACCTATCAGAAAATGTCATTACTGTTAAAATAGGCCTGGTTACAATCATAGACACTAAATAAAACTAACTATACACATCACTAATTGTAAAATCATAAATCCTAAAAAACACAACAGTAAGTTACATTAAAGTGAAGTGGCACTACAAAAAAGGTAAAGATTAAAATTTGCCCCAGATGTTAATGTAGAACCAATCACAAGATACTTAAGTCAGAAAAAAATCTATGCAGGCTACCAAAAGCACTCCTTGGTAGAAACTTAGGCAGCTCCTAAATGATTTATCCCATACATGTCCTCTCAAATGATCTATGGTATGATCCCAGTTATTTTCATTAGGAGTAATACACAATTATTGACTATGGGATGGGTAAGGCCAATCTCTAACCAAATAAGATAGGTTAATTTAAGCACAAAAAGGGAAATTGAATAGGCTTAAGATGGTCCCCGCATCCCCTGATAATTACATATATTAGCTCTGAGACTGCACAATAGTAGGGAAAGTGTAAACTTCCACTTCTCATTGTTCCTGTATCTCCCACAAGGTAATGCTGGTAGAATCGATAAAATAAACATCTGATTACTTCTGCTATCAAGAAAAATACTCAATATTACTAACTTTTGATAACATTTATTTATTTAACATGTGTTAACCAGGAATGTCTGGCTTGGAACAAAACAAATTTCAGTAGAGGCCTGTGGAGAAACACTCCAAAGGCATGTCTTTCTAACATGGGAGGAAACCCACACAAACGCAGGGAGGACATGCAGACTCCACACAGAAGGCATCCCAGCCAAGATTTGAACTGGAGAACCTCTTGCTGTGAGGTGACAGCACTACCACTGCACCATTGGACTGTTTCATAGTTATGTAAATATACAGAGAGAAAGTGATAAATGTCATGATTGGTTATGCAGTACTAAACACTGCTGTATCATTGTAAGTGGCATCATTGTTTTACAGTTTGTTATTCCCCAAAATGGCTGAGGGATTTTTGTTTTACAGTCTGTCTTTCATTTACATTATTCTTTGTGGTCTACTGGACAACATGGTTTTAGATGCTTTTCTATATGTATAGTTAAAATGACAAAGCTGTGAATCACTAGGCATTCTCTATTAGAAGTGTTATTAGGTTTTTTCACTGTTTCAATATCTATGAAATTATCTAGTTATAATGGTATAGCCAACCAGTGGTGTATTGAAATGGTATATATGCATTTTCTAATCCATTTTCTAAAGTTTATTATTTTTATTCTTTTCAGAATGAAGAACAAGGGATAGTACGTGTTAGAGGATCATTCTTCCTTTTGTTAACAATTAGTTCCACAATGCTGTTTACATGATTCTCTTTGTACCACATGTTAGATAATAGACAAGGATTTAACAAGAGAGGACAGAACATCAGGAAGTAGATACAAAATTATAGTGGCCATGTGTTTTGTTGAACATTGCTTGGTTTGAAAAACTGTAGGGGTGGTCAAAATTGTCAAATGTTCAGAAAGTCAAACATCTGATATCTCGAAGTGCCATTTCTTCAAAAGTTGTGAGTGGGGACTAGGAGGGAGTCAGAGTGTGTATCTGTGTGTTTGGGTGTTATTGTGAGGGTAAGGGTTGTGTATAGTTGTTTTGTGTTTGTGTGTGATTGTATGTATTTTAGGGTTAGGGTCAGGGTTAGGTAAGGGAGTAGTTGCTTTGTGTTTGTGTGTGACTGTGCGTATTTTAGAGTTAAGGTCAGAGTCAGGTAAGGGTTATGTCTGCATGTGTCCTGTGTAGTGGCAGTGTTATGATGGAGTGCTTTTTAAGGTATGGTGTGTGGTTATGGTTGGAGTGGGGCAGGGTTATGGTTAGCATACATTACTGAGATGATGCAGGAGGTGCATCTAACCCTGCTAACCCCTAACTCTACTTCTGCTCCAATCATAATCCACACCTTAACTTAAAAAACCCTTCCTGTAACACTGCCACTGTTCAGATAAATTGGGGGCTAGTGTCGTGGGTGAGGTTTAGTGTAAAGTTATAGAAAACAACTTGTTTTCCTTTTTTGATGTTTTACTTGTTTGATGTTTAAGCAATTTCCATCTTATGTATGTTTGATCTTGTTAAATAAAATTAATAATTCAATACACAGGAGGTTCAGATTCAAAAGTTTACTAGTGTACACCAGAAGGCAAAAAACCATACAAGTACAGAATTTTGTCTGACATGATGCAGGCAGTACAGAATATTTTATAGTGTTTGCATTCAAGTTATGCCCACCTTACTGACGTGGTTAGTCACAAGGCATCTACATCACTTTTACTAACAGTATTCTATTCATCTAATAATGCTGATGCAGTACATTTTAAAAAACCTTTCCTTTAGATACAATACAGCCTTGCTATCCAGCTGGTCAGTCATAATGTCTTTCTGTAAAGTTACTTCTTAAAGGTCTCATATCAGTTTGAGTACAATAGCAGATTCAGTCTTTAAATTCACCTCTTTGTTCACTGTTTCACTTTCCCACCAGCTGTGTTTTTATCTTACAAGGACAAGTTACTACATCAGGAAAGGAAGATTTAATTATTTACAAGGACAAGTTATCTTATCAGGAAGGAGCGGAAGATTTACACATTTAATTTCCTGACCCAGCAGATAATCACTTATGAAAAGCATAAACATTAAGCTTGCTGAGCTGGCAGCTGCCAGGGTCAGGGGTCAAAGCACACTGCAGTTTCAGAAGCTACTTGCATTTACACATGAATTTATCCCTTCTGTTATATGATTAATAGAATAAAATGCATTATAAACTACCTTGCTTTTAAACTAGCATTTCACATATATTTAAATACATATTTTTCTAACATTTTCCCCCTATTAATACTTTTTATTCTATTTTAAAGTATGCATAGTGCCATTTCATCTCCTAGCCTTTCCCACTCAGGTTTTTCAGCTAGGTGAGTCATTTAATCTATACTTCAGAGAAAGCGTCATCTGAAATTAATCTTTCAATTTCAATATTTTGGTAGAAAGTTTCAGTAACAGATACATCAACAAAATCTTTGATTAATCTTTTCATGCAGGGAATTCCACAGCAAACACATGCCCCTATTAGGAGTATACCCACACAAATGGCAATCAGAATATTCATTAGGATGGAACCCCACCCCCCAAACAGATTCTGGAAAAAGTCCATCATTGGGTTTGGGCCTGGTTCAGTCATGGCTGATACTTGCTGAATTACCTCTAGGTGATTATTTATCTTGTGGCAATTGTCAGGGGTGAAAGCACAGCATTCTTCTTTGATAAGCGCACACATACCACCTCTCACCACTAGGGTGAAGTCAAGAGCCATCCGATTTTGTAGCACAACAGTTCTCATTGCATTCAGTTCATCAGTCACCAGTTCTAGGGTGGAAAAAGTTGCATTAATCATTACTTCGAGAAGTTTCGACAACTTCCTCAGCTCCCAGATCGATTTGACTGCTCCATAGGCTGGTAGTATTCCTGCCCAGGATATAACACTGTCACTCAAGTCCATATGAGTCAATTCACTTTTGTCTTTTACTGAATTATGGTCTTACCAACCAGCTTCGATCTTCCCAACTGGATTCACAGGTTTCTTAACTGGACCTTCAGATTTTCGAGCTGTTTCTCTCACGTTCCGTATCTTACCCAAAGGTAATTCTGCAGTATGTCTTATTGCTGGAACCAGATAACCCAAAAAACAACTGCCGGACCAATTCTCAGGTAACCATTTATATGCCTTTTTCCCACAAATAAAATAACAGTTTTCTACTTTAGTACTAATACGCATCAGCCCTGCATGAAACATTTTCTGATCTATAACTGACAATTGTTTAAACAAAACAGGGATTTTTGAATGTCACTCATAGTTGTTTTCAATGAGTTTAAATACGAGTCATAATTAGTATTGCAAAAAGTATTGCCATTACTATTCTTAATATAACATCGGTAAGATATGGTTATATTACAATTGCTCCAGCCCACCTGGAGGGTGTCATTTTTGTAGAAACATACAACTCCTTTTTGTGTGACAGGTAAAAATAAAGCTATTTTGTCCTGTGATCTCACAGTTCCTGTGTCGAAAAGTAAATTCTCCCAAGTCTCATTTATCCCCAAAGGGACAGTGGACATTATCAGTCCTCCATATGCTGTTGGTATAGCTGTACAAACCCAGCAATTTGAAATGTTCATAGTCTCTGCATACACACGTTTCATGGCCAGGTATGTGTTAAAATTTGGATGCCAGTCTATAGACGTTTCATCACACCTTCCCACTTTCACTTGTGTGGTTGTGTGTAGGATGAACCACAGCAAGAGGAAAATTGTCACAATTACAGTTAATAAATGTACACACAACAAAATGATTATGCAACATCTCTGGGGTTGATCTAAACTTCTATTCGCTTTGTTTTTGGCCATCTCGGTCTGGTTGTGTATCAGTCTCAAAGTTTTTATCAAGTCGAAAGTTCTTTACCGGTTTACAATGTGTCAAATGAACCCAGGACATCCTGTCAGCTACTCTAACTGCAGTAGGCATTGCCAACAGAACCTGGTACGGACCTTCCCACTTTGGACTCACCCAGTTTTTCCTTTTCATCACTTTCAGCCAAACCCACGACCCTGGGGCCAAGACTGCTTCCACCGGTCTGGTCTGTTCCTTATCTGAAAAAGAGTTAAACTGCAAAACAGATTTATTCCTTAACAATTTCTTCATATATTCTGCTAATGAACTGTCAGCCTCCTGCTCTGCAGGCATGAGAGCTTTCCACTGAGGCACATAATATGCTCTCCCAAAATCATTTCAAAGGGAGTCAAACCCTTTGCATTTGGAACCGTTCTCATACTCAGCAGTGCTAAAGGCAGACAGTATATCCAATTCTTTTGGGTATCCTCTACTAGCTTCCTAAGTTTACTTTTTAGGGTACCATTGTACCTTTCCACCAGTCCTGCTGACTGTGGGTGGTAGGCACAATGGTTCTTTAAGGAGATACCAAAAAATCTCCCAAGCTGGTGAATCGTCTGGTTCACAAAATGTGTGCCGTTTTCACTATAAATCCTCTCCGGAATGCCAAATCTAGGGATTACTTCTTTTATCAGGGCTTTCGCCACTGTTGCTGCATCCGGGTTTTTGGTTGGAAAAGCTTCTACCCATTTAGAAAACATGTCTACAATAACTAAACAAAACTTCTTCCCTTCACATTTATTCAATTCTATGAAATCCATACAAATAGTATGAAAAGGGTATGGTGGTATAGGAAAACTTCCTTGCTTGGTTTTAAATGCCCCTTGTGCCTGGTGCTTGTTACAAGTATGACAAGCTGCACAAAATTTTTTTGTGTAGTTTATGTATCCATATGTTTGGAATATTTGATTTACTAACTGTACCATCCCCCCTGTTGAGACATGGCAATGCCCATGGCTCAACAAAGCTGCATATCTAAATAAATTAGACGGCAATATCGGTTTTCTTTCTTTGGAAATGTACAGTCCATTCTCAAGAATTGCACCTCGTTTTACCCATTTTTTTTTCTGCCTTTGTAGTAAGCATCTGCATTGTTTTTACCATGTTTAAATCTAAAATCTCAGAGGGTTGCAATTCCTCATTTAAAAGTAAAGTTTCTGAGTCTGAGGCTGCTTGCTTTGCAGCTGCATCAGCTCGTGCATTGCCTTTCGAAATCCTATCCTGCTGTTTTGTATGAGCTACACATTTACAAATAGCTACTTCGGTAGGTAACTGAATAGATTCTAATAACTCCAAAATAAATTGCGCATGATTAATAGGTTTTTCACTGGATGTTATCATTCCTCTATTTTTCCATTGTTGTGCAAATACATGTACTGTAGAAAAAGCATACTGACTATCAGTATATATGTTCACACGCTTGTTTTTTTGCTAAAGTACATGCTCTCGTCAAAGCTATCCAAAGCTATCAACTCTGCTGCTTGTGCAGATAAGTTGTGTGGTAAGGATTGAGCTTCTAAAGTTTCAGTGTCTGTAACTACTGCATACCCTACCAGATTCTTCCCTGTAGGACCCCTTCTGCATGAGCCATCCACGTAATATGTCACCTCGGCATTAACAAAGGGCATATCTGTAAGATCTTGTCTAGGTAAAGCTAACTGTTCAATTTCCTGCAGGCAGCTGTGTGGTGTGCCCTCCGCAGGAGTTGGAAGTAATGTTGATGGATTCAATGTCGTACATCGTTCAATTGTCATATGAGGTTGACTCAGCAGTATAGTCATACATGAAAGATGTCTAGCAGGAGAAAGGTATGCCACTTTCTCTTGCTGTAAAATTATTGCAACTGCATGAGGCACTCTAAATGTGAGAGGGTGGAATAACACCACTGAGGCCGAAGCCTGCACTGCCATTGCGGCTGCAACTACTGCTTGTACACAGTGAGGCAAAGATCACGCCACTGGGTCTAACTGTGATGAATAGTAGGCTATGGGGCGTTGCTTGTCCCCATGTTGTTGCATCAATACTGACGTCATATACCCTTGCTTACAATCTACGGTCTGAAAGAACCGTTTGTGATAATTTGGAAGTCCTAAAATGAATGAAGAAGCTATCAACTGCTTCAACCTGCAGAAAGCCGTTTCTGCTTCAGTTGTCCATTGCAAGAAATCTTGTGCTGCCATTGGTGTCTTATATATCAAATCAGTCAGTGGAGCAGATTCCAAAGCATAATTTGGTATCCAGCTCCGACAAAAATTAGTTGTACCTAAGAAAGACATCATTTCTTTCTTGGTTGTTGGTTTGGGTGCTTGCAAAATTGCTGTTTTCTTTCCTCATCTAGTATTCTACCTTCATTGGATATTACATATCCAAGGTATCTAACTTGTTTTCTCCAAAGTTGTAACTTACTTTTGTTTACTTTGTGTCCTTGTATTGCTAAAAATTTCAATAATGCTACAGTATCCTCCCTGCACTGTTGCTGGGTGGGGGCTGCTAGAAAGATGTCATCTACATAAAGTAGAATTTGACTACCTCCCGGTGGGGTAAATCCTGCCAGGTTGCTAGCCATTTATAGGTTCATAGGTTTATACTAGGCAATCTGCCCTAAGGCATTTATAAGCCTAGCCCAAATTTTTGTGGCTTTATACCCCTTATAAGAAAAATACTGTGCCCATTAGTTTGTTGTGCCTCTGTCCAGCAGTGACACAGAGATGATTCAGGAAACCTACGATCTCCCATCCACAGGTCAAGATTTCTCTTGAACAGAGCCAGCAAGGTGCTCTGCCTGAATCTAGCTTCTAGCTTTCTTGTGCAAAAATTGTTGGGCTCTCACAATATCCCTGTGGTAGTCGAGTATATGTATACTTTTTACCCTGAAATGTAAATGCAAACCAATATTGACTATCAGGATGTATAGGTATTGAAAAGAAAGCACTGCTGATATCTACCTCAGAGAAAAACTTCTGTTGCGGTTCTAAATCATTTAACAAAGTATGTGGGTCTGGCACCGTAGGTGCTCTAGGTATTACTGCATTATTTACAGCTTGCAAATCTTGTACCATCCACCATTCCCTGTTTGCTTTTTTAACAGGAAATAGGGATGTATTGCATGGTGAATCAGGAGATTCTACCAGTACTCCTTCTTTGAGTAATGCTGCTATTATAGGCTTAATTCCTATTTCTGCATCCTTTCTCAAAGGGTATTGTCTCTTCTGTGGTCTAAAAGCTGACTTTGGGGTAATTGTAACTGGTCCTGCTGTTCGAATAAGTCCTACATCTGACTTGCCTGTTGACCACAGAGTTGTTGGAATTTCACACAAGGCCTTTTCTTCTTCTTCTAATGAAAATGCTAATCAGTTATCCTCGCTAGATTGCAAGTGTACAGCTGGATGTGTCTGTGTCAACCAATTCAGTTTTTGTTTTTGTATCCCTTGTTCTGATATTTCTAAATCAGTCTGTTTTTCCCATCTTGTTACTTTTTCTCCTAAGTCTGCCCATTTGACACTTTTGTTCTTTGTCAAGCTGACATGTGGCAACTGATTTGATCTATACAATGCAAGGAATTCTTGAGGTAATGAACAGCTAACTACACTGTTCCGTTCTGTATCCCAGTACAAAGTACGCAAAACCAATCTAGTTGCACGATTTCTAAACAGTTCTTGCTCATACTCTCTATCAGGTCCTGGTATAGTACAGTAGTATAGAGTACAGTGTAACAAATGCTGTCGATCAGTGTCAAGGGAGGGGGCTTTACTGATGGCTATGTTCATCAGTTCCTTGGTTACTGCCCCTGGACCAGTCGTGACTAGGTCCTGGCTGTACCAGTAAAAAGTTTCACCCTCCGATCACACTACAAAGGTATCCATTTGTCTCTGTGCCTCCATACCTTGTACAGTTGGAACTACTGCTATGCCAAATATCTGCATAAGGTCCCTGCCCAATAGGTTTACTGGACACTTTGCAGAAACAACTATTTTACTTCTCTGGGTCATACCTGAAACAGGGTCAGTTATTGCTATATCATGGGAGAGTGGCTCCCTGTATAGCTGTCCGTTTGCTGCTTTTGCTAATATATAATCAGGTGATTCTGAATGTTCTGGTAACTTGGAGGGGTGTATCAAAGTCCCTGATGCTCCTGAGTCACGCAGGAATTTGACTTCCCTTCCCTCCACCAGAAGTGTCACTTCCGGTTTTGTATCTGCTAGGTAGAACTCCAGGCTCAACAATGCTAAATCTAACATTTCATTTCTATTTTTGTCTAAGTCAATTTGTACTTCCTCTGTCCCTTCTACTACATTGGCATTTGTCTTTTCTATTCTAGCTGTTACTGGTGATTCCTGACTTTCATATGATGTATCCTCACTATCATATAGTCAGTCCTCATCCCCTTTATCTTCCGTCGTTGCTTTCTTATTTTGTTTACAGTCCCTAGCTAGATGCCCTTTCTTTCCGCACTTGAAGCATTCACCTCTCCTTTTCCTTTCTTCAAAATCTTCTGATCATTTGTCAGACTGTTTATTTCCCTGGGCATTCTTCTTGCCCTTTTTACCTGACTGTAATACAAATACTTCAGCTCCGTCTTCAGCAGTGAAGACTTGTGCCTTTTTTTTCTTTTTGCTATTAAAATGTCTCTCAGCATGTCTAGCGTATTCGAGGTAAGGCTTGTAGCCTCCCTGTTCGATGATCTATCATATGCTTCATAATGAAGCTACTAATAGGTGCAATGCAACCTTTCAAAAATGCATTTTTTAATTGTTGTTCATATAGGGAATCATTAGTTTGGTTCTCAGGAACCGACATACCGCTATGATTATTAAAACATTCTAATAATCTAGCATAATATCCATCTATTGTCTCATTTTCCTGTTGTATGCATTGATTAATGCAAGTCCAGTCTGCTCTAGGTTTCCATTTCTCAGAGATTTGGTCTGTCAGACCTTTTACTCTGTTGTCTAATTCTGCATCACTATGTGGGAGTGGCCTAAGTTCTGCATTACGAGGATTCCAGGTGCCACAAATCATGTGCCAATCTGGACCTATAATTTGTCTTACTACTTTTTCTACTTCTTCCCCATTCAAGTGGTAACTTAACCTCATGCCTTGTAAATCTTCTAAAAATTTTGTAAAATTAACTTTAGGATGGGGGATTCCCTCAGTAGCCTTCCGGATATCTTCCGGTGTCCATGGTCTATATACTAAGAGTGTTGGATCCTGCCCTTCCTGTCCTGCCTGAGGATTTGGAACTTCTATAAGTGGGCATATTTCTTCCTCACTCTCATCCTGTAGATTTCTCTCTATTTGGTATGATTCTGTGTCCCTATGTGTTCTACATGTCTGGGACCTAGTCTCAATAAGATCTCTAACAAATGGTTGTGGTCTTACTGAAACTTCAGGATAACGCGGAGGTGGACCAGCCTGTTCACTCGCTTCTTATCCTGAAAAGGGTAAGGGAGGGGGCAAGGGAGGAGGAGGAGGAGCTGTAGCTATTACCAAGTTATTATCCTCTTTGTCTAAAAATAATGTTTTTGAAATTTTAAGCTTCTGTTCTCTACAATTTGCTTCCTCAATCCACCTGTGTGCTTGAGGTATGCCTAGTTGGCGTTGCTTTTTTGCCTGACCTCCTGCATCAGATTTAAGCTGTTTAAGGAGTTTAACTAGTGAAAGTTTATCTAGTTTACCATCAAATTCATATTTGTTAACCCATTTTGTATAATACCTAACATTATCAGCACGCTGTAATTGCATGTATTTTGCGTCTTCGGTTAGGGGCAGATCTCGCGAGGTTTTAGTGCACTGATTACCCATGTCAAAGAAAATGTTATGTAACCCTTTTTTATCACGTGATATCAAATTCTTAGTTCCTGTTTACAGTTTATCTAGAATAACTGTCTACCTTATTCTGTTACCCTGCTCTATGACCAAATATACAGTGCTTCCTTTTGTCCCTGATCTGCAAAACACATCTTGACAACAATATACTGCAACCTAGTCCCTGATCTAAAACAGAAAAATGGCAAATTCTTCCTACCTGAGCCTCCTGGTTTTGAAAACATTCAAATTCCGCTCTTCGGCCACAGATCAGAAAGTGGCCAGCCTCTTTACACATGACAATTCAGTCGGAGGTCTTTTCACTCAAGAAGAACCATTTCGGTAACTTCTCCTGCGCAGTATTCGACCACCAATACGCTCTGATCTGCAGCTTACCAAGGGAATTCCATCTCGAAAGGACCAAACTGTTAAATAAAATTAATAATTCAATACACAGGAGGTTCAGATTCAAAAGTTTACTAGTGTACACCAGGAGGCAAAAAACCATACAAGTACAGAATTTTGTCTTACATGATGCAGGAAGTACAGAATATTTTATAGTGTTTGCATTCAAGTTATGCCCACCTTACTGACGTGGTTAGTCACAAGGCATCTACATCACTTTTACTAACAGTATTCTATTCATCTAATAATGCTGATGCAGTACATTTAAAAAAACTTTTCCTTTAGATACAATACGGCCTTGCTATCCAGCTGGTCAGTCATAATGTCTTTCTGTAACGTTTCTTCTTAAAGGTCTCATATCAGTTCGAATACAATAGCAGATTCAGTCTTTAAATTCACCTCTTTGTTCACTGTTTCACTTTCCCACCAGCTGTGTTTTTATCTTACAAGGGCAAGTTACTACATCAGGAAAGGAAGATTTAATTATTTACAAGGACAAGTTATCTTATCAGGAAGGAGCGGAAGATTTACACATTTAATTTCCTGACCCAGCAGATAATCACTTATGAAAAGCATAAACATTAAGCTTGCTGAGCTGGCAGCTGCCAGGGTCAGGGGTCAAAGCACACTGCAGTTTCAGAAGCTACTTGCATTTACACATGAATTTATCCCTTCTGTTGTATGATTAATAGAATAAAATGCATTATAAACTACCTTGCTTTTAAATGAGAAGTTATGTACCTACCATAACGTTCCATGTTAGTTGTCTTCTCTCGCCTTCTTTCTTGCTTGATGGGTTCAGAGCTGATCTTCGGCTCCGACTCGGCACTTTGCTAAGCTCGAGAGTCACTTTTACCAGCTTGAGGCAGCCCCATTTCCCATGATGCAAGGCGGTAAGTACCCAGATCTCGTTTGTTATCTATAGGCAATAACACCTAGCATAAAAAACTTCCCAGAAGGAAAGAAAGGCAAAAAGCCTGAAGGATGGGTAAGGCAGACCAGAACTGGCTGGTCTTAAGAAGCATTCTTCCATATAGGAGAAAAGGTCTGTCCAGGCCAGGGGCAGGAGGGGAAAGAAGGCGAGAAGACAACTAACATGGAGCGTTATGGTAGGTACATAACTTCTCAATGTTAAGTTGTCAATCTCGCCTTCATTCTTGCTTGATGGGACCGTGTCCCTAGCACCTCTATCCTGGGTGGCTCAATGGAACAGACTCTTGAGAACTGTAGAGCCAAAACTGGCTCTATCCCTGGAGGTCAAATCCAATTTGTAATGAGAAACAAAGGTATGAGGAGTGGCCCAAGTGGCTGCTGCACAAATAGTGTCCAATGGAAGTCTAGCCTGAAAAGCTGTGGAAGTGGCTAAGCTTCTGGTTGAATGCGCTTTAGGTTTTGAGCACAGCTGTTTTCCCCTGAGCTGATAGATTTCAGAGATGATGGAAGAAAGCCATCTAGATAAGGTCACTTTGGAGACAGGAAGGCCTTTCTCGTTATCAGCATAAGAAAGGAAGAGCTGATCGGATTTCCTGAATTGTTTTGTTCTGTCCAAATAATATCTGAGTTGGCGGTGAACATCAAGATAATGTAATTTTGTTCGATCTGTTTGAGTAATTAGGAAAAATACAGGAAGGTCAATAGATTGGTTCAAATTATTTTCGAGGCCACCTTAGGCAAAAGGTTGGATTAGTTCTCAAGGCTACCCTGACGTTCTGGAAGACCAAATAAGGGGGACCAACAGAGACAGCATGAAGTTCTGACACTCTCCTTGCTGAGGTAATAGCAACAAGGAAGAGTGTTTTCCATGAAAGAAATTTCAGGGAACATGAAACAGCTGGCTCGAAGGGAGGAAGAATTAAGGATGTCAGCACTAGATTTAGGTCCCATTGAGGAGGAGGACTCCTGACTGGAGGTTTCAGGAGAAAAATTCCTTTTAGAAAGGCTCTACAAAGCCTGTGGGACATAATGTTGTGATCTGCAAATCTGACATGAAAGTTTGAGATGGCAGCCAACTGAACTTTGACCGTGGAAGATGAAGAGCCCGCGTGAAATATTTCCGCTAAGAAATCCAAAACTGCTTGAACAGGGGCAGTAAAAGGATCTATATTTTTAGCTTTTGCCCAACAAGAGAAGCGTTTCCACTTGCTGGTATAAATCCTTCTAGTAGAGGATTTAAGAGAAACCACTATGATATCCCTAACAGGATTAGAGATCATAGGAAGCCTGGCTAAGGAAGGAAGTGGAGCAACCACGCTGTGAGGTTGAGAGAAGGAATAGACCGATGCAGCTGACCCGATTGGTGAATCAGAAGGTCTGGCACTGGGTCCAGATGCCACGGCTGCACCAAAAGGTGACGATGGAGGAACGGAAACCAAATTTGTCAAGGCCAATAGGGAGCAATGAGAATTATTTTGGCTCTCAAAACGGTGGCTTTCTGGAGTACTTGTGGAATCAACGGGAAAGGAGGAAAGGCATAAAGAAGTCCCTGGGGCCAATCCTGGGTTAGAGCGTCTCTGGGGGAATGGCCTGGCAGTGGGAAGAGAGAAAAGAAGTCTGGGCATTTGCTGTTTTGGGGAGTAGCAAAAAGATCGCAACATGGGCGGCCCCATTCTAGAAAAATCTCCTCCACTATAGATTGTTTGAGAGACCACTCTTGAGACATGAGAATAGCTCTGCTCAATCTGTCCGCTAAAATGTTGGTTTTCCCAGGGATATGCATTGCTACCAGAAACCGATGAGAGGAGATCGCCCATTGCCAAAGTCTGAGAGCTTCTCGACACAAGGGGTAGGACTTGGTTCCACCCTGTTTGTTGATATACCATACTACAGACATGTTGTCTGTGTGAACTGCAATTGTTCCCAAGGGAAGAAAGTCGTTGAGGCTTGCAACGTTAAAAGCACTGCTCTCATCTCTAGGACATTTATGTGCAGGTGGTATTCGAACAGTTGCCATGTCCCATGAACCATCCTGCCCTGATAATGACCCCCCCACCCGATCAGGGAGGCATCCGTAGTGACTGTGGCTACCAGGGCCGGGGATACAAAGGGTCTGCCTTGATGAATCTGGGGAGAAGAAATCCACCATGATAGATGATTCTTGCAAATTTGCATCACCAGGATTTGGTGATGCATGGGAAGTTGTTGGTAAGACCACTGGGTGAACAACATCCATTGAAGAAGATGCATGTAGACGCGGGCCAGAGAAAGAAGGGTAATAGCCGCAGCCATGAGGCCCAACACCTTCAGAACCATTCTGGCTTGTACCTTTTTGGAGGCAAGGATGATCCTCACGTGACTTTGGATATCTGAGATTCTTTGGTCTGTGAGGGTTGCTGACATCCGAACAGTGTTTAAGTTTGTGCCTATGAAAGTAATAGACTGGCAGGGCAATAAGGAGGATTTTTCGTAGTTGATCGAAATTCCTAATTGAGTGCAGAGGTTTAGGGTGTAATCCCTGGCTTGAAGAAGTTGATGCCTGGTGGTGGCTGAAAGGAGACAGTCGTCAAGATACGGAAACACCTGGAATCCTTGACATCTCAGGTGAGCCGTGACCACTGCCATACATTTGGTGAACACTCTGGGGGCTGTAGTGAGACCAAAGGGCAGGGCTCTGAATTGAAAATGACTGGACCCCAGCGCGGAGAAACCTTCTGGAGCATCTGTGAATTTTATGTGATAGTGCGTCCTGAAGATCTATTGAGCACATCCAGTTGTCCTTTTCTAGGAAGGGCAAAATTGATTGAAGTGTGACCATTCGAAATCTTGTCTTCCTCACAGACTTGTTGAGTCTGCTGAGATCCAATATTGGTCTCCAGTCTCCCATCTTTTTGGGGACCAAAAAGAATCTTGAGTAGATTCCGGGCTCTGAATGGTCTGTTGTAACTGGCTGAATGGCTCTTTTTCGTAGAAGCTTTGATACTTCTAATTCTGCAATTTCCCTTAGACCGGGTGGCACATCTGGAAGGGAATTTTTGTGAGTGAAAGGACTTTCCTCGAAAGGAATCTTGTAACCCTCAGATATGATCGACTGTACCCATCTGTCTTGAGAGAGGGAATTCCAGGCTTCTGGGTACAGCGATAGTCTTCCCCCGACTGCCTCCAAGGAAGGACAGTCGAGCAACACCTCAGGGATGCTGGAAGGGCTTGTCAGAGAGAGGCTCTCTGCTTCCCTGGTTTTGTGGACCCCCTCTGCCTCTAGAGCGGCATCTGTTGTTATTACCCCCTCTGCCTCTAGGGGTAAACTGACCACGTGTATCCGGTGTGACTCCTTGGATTTACGGAACCACATTTTTCCACCCTTCTGACCTTTGGGGTAAGGTCTAGATGGGGTAGAAAAACGGACCCCTATGGCAGAAAGAGTCTTGCCATCGTGCTCACACCTGGTCAATGTATCCTTCACTTGAGGGCCAAACAATGCTGACCCATCAAAGGGAGAGTTTGTGAAGGACGCCTTAAAGGGATCTGCAAAATTACAGAGTCGCATCCAGGATTGACGTCTAAGAGCCACTCCTGTACCTGCGGCTCTACTTGCTCCATCTGCTGCATACGAGATCAGCCGCATGGAGGAGTTTTCTATAGAATTAAGGATTCCAAGCTGAGAAGCAATTTTGTCCTGAGCCCCTGGAGCTGTAGGATCCTGTACTACTTCACCAAGTTCTTTTGGGATGTCCCTTTGGAGTCTGGTGAAGTGACATAAATAATTCAGCGACCGCATGGCAAAGGTCGCTGAGGAAAACATCTGCTTACCATACCTGTCCATGCTCCTAGAATCCTTGTTAGGAGGATGGACTGGTACAGAAGGATCTGCAAGTTCCTTCTTAGTGGCGGCCGCCACCACCATGGCATCAACAGGGACACCTTTAGTAAGGAATTGTTTTTCCGAAGGGGCTGTAATAAATTTAGACGGCCTCCTAGGAACTGGCTCTACAGAATCAGGAGCAGCCCAAGCCTTCCGAGCAATAACCTCCATCAGGGGTCGAAGGAGGAGACACCCAGGAGGTGGAGGTCGAGATCAAACGCCTCTAGGTATACCGACTCATCCTCGGAGGGATTGATGGAGGGCCAGTTTCCCCTCTGTTTTAGGAGTTCTAGGATGTCTGAAAAGGAGACATCCTCAGAGGGGGATCTTGGGGCCCCCTCCGACTCATCTAAGTCAGTATCTGAGGTGGTAGACTCAGGGGAGTCCAGGTGCTTCCTCTTACAAGTCCTCTTGCGAGGAGGATCTCCTGATGGGTCAGGAGAATCCTTGGAAGAGGGGGTTCTTCCCAATGGGGAAACCTGAGGCGGTGGATCTCTAGGTCCAGGAGCAAGAGAGTGGGAAGAGATATCGACAGGCACCATAGAGGGAGGAGCTAAGGGAATAGACTGCTGACTGAGCCCAGTGGACAGCACACTCTTCATCACCTCAAAGGCTCCCCTCCCTGGAAGATCCGAGAGAACCCATTCCGAAGAAACAGGGACTCCCGGGCCCACCGAAAGGGAAGGCTCCGAGGCAGATGTCAGAGCCGAGCTCACCAAGGCCGAGGCTCCAAGGGGAAGAGTGGGGTCGGACAAGGGTCCGATGCCACTCACCTCGGAGGAGACCAGGAAGCCCGGCCACGAATCCCTCAAGGAAGGTCTCGAGGAGGAGATAAGAGTAGATGCTGAAGGTGCAGAAGGGGGGAGGATCTGTCCTTCAGCCATAGCAGTAACTATTCCTGTAGACTCCAGCTCCAAACTCTGAGGTAGAGTCGAAGGAGGAACTTGAAGAGGGTGTGGACTAATAGTCGTCTGTTGAGATGGACTATGCAGCATCTGGGCCAGTGCCTGTGATTTTAACAATCAACTTACCACCCTCTCTAAATCATGGTCTGATAGCCTGGACGACCTCGATGATCGGCTCCGATGGCTCCGCTCCAAAAGGAGAGGTGAGGCCGGAGCCGACAGTATCGGTTCCAAGGAAGGAGACCTGGACCTCTTCCTCGAAGGGACCATCGGAGCCGAAGAAACTACAGATCTAGATGGAGCCAATAACTTTTCGGCTCCGAATGAAAGTTTCGATGCATCGGCTCCAGCCGGAGCTGATACAGACATAACAGTAATGGTGTCGGAGCCGGTCGGCGCCGACACCAAAGCCTGAGCCACATGGTGGTCGGAGCCAGTCGGAGCCAACACCAATGTGACCATTGCAGTATCGGCACCGATAGCCATCAGTGCCGAAGATTTTGGCAAGATAGGATCGGCTCCAGCGAGCGATTCGACTCAAAGTCGGGCGAGGCAGGCTTGGACACAGAAGCCTGGGCCTTGGTAGACTTAGAAGTCTTGCTCGGAGCCGATTTGACCGGAGAGCCCTCCGGTTTAAGGAGACCCCTTAAAATCAACTTATTTCTCCTCTCCTGCAGGACTCTCTGGCTAAAGGAGTGACACATTGCACAAGAGTCCTGCAGGTGGAGAGGTCCCAGGCAGTATAAGCAAGAAGTGTGACCGTCTGCCAGAGACATCTTCTGACAGCACGAGTCACACTTCTTGAAGCCTGAGACCCTTTGCTCTTTGGACATGGTTGTACACAAAACAGTACACACACACAGTCCCAATCAGACAACTAAGATTATAGATTAAACAATAATTAACCCGTCACACACACACCCTAATGGGGGGGGGGGATGGGAGGGGAATACAGGCCTGACTAAAAAGAAGGGGAAGGAAAAATAAAGTTAGTCAGAAAAGGGCTTACAATTAAGTAAAAAGGAAAGTATTCTAAAGAAAAGTGGTTATTATTAAATTTTGGGGCAACTAGAAGTTTAAATCTAAACACTTACCAGGAGCTGGCAAAAGGAGGACCTCATCAGCGAAGCGGCAAACGAAATCTGGGTACTTACCGCCTTGCATCATGGGATATGGGGCTGCCTCGAGCTGGTAAAAGTGACTCTCGAGCTTAGCAAAGTGCCGAGTCGGAGCCGAGGATCGGCTCCGAACCCATCAAGCAAGAATGAAGGCGAGATTGACAACTTAACATCTAGCATTTCACATATATTTAAATACATATTTTTCTAACAGATCTTATTTTTGTCCATGTGTTTTGTTCAACATTAAGTATGTTCTGTAAGTTCTGTTGTTGTACACAAAGCTGTGGCTATTCCCATTGTCCAGGTAAAAACTAGCACTATGGAATTAAGATCAGTTTTTGACACTCTGCAGGAGATATGAAGCTACAACATTTTTCACAGCTTTTATATTAGAAAAACTTTAAGAAATGTATCTAAAATGGTGCATCGTCACTTTAAGATACCCAATAGGTGCACTGATTATATTTTAGCTCCTAAGGATATCCTTTTAAATTGCCATTTTATGTACTGGATATGGTGCCTACTCTGACTATGGAGGGTGAATACTTTTGGATTAAGAACCTTCATCACAACAATGACAGATAACCTTTGATGCATGCAGATTTCATGAAATTAGTGAACATATTTCTATTGAAGGTTTATGAAAGGTAAAAAATATAAAAATGCTACAACATTTACCTGGTTAGCTTCATAGATTTGATTAACTGTTTTTTTTTATTGCAATTATTTCTGTATTAGGTTAAAGTTGTTCAGTTCACAATTTTTAAAACATTCAATTTTCATCCTCTTTTTTTTAACTTCATTCAGTGTTGACTGCTGAATTTCAAACAATGTGGGCTGCAGGAAGTAAATGAATGGTCAGGGGTACCTGGAATGATGTGGGGGAATATCATAGTAGGTCAATGACCATTTTCCTGCAATAAAACAACAGCTGGAATGCTTCACTTTCATCCACAAACTGCTTTTGTACCACTCAATCTAGTTACTTTGATGACTGCATTCTCCTCAGATATTGAATGCAGTCAAATAATATAACAGTCATTGTAAAGTAATTCACCGTGCTTTACTCAAAATACACACTAGCCCTGCCCAGTCTGAACAATAACTTAACCGTGATCAAATAACATCAGGAGGAGAGTCACTTTCTTCCCCAGACTCCCTCTGTGTCTGCCAATTAAATCCAATTTTTGATTGTGTAAACCACAGATGTGTGATCATAATCAGATAAATGAATGAATAAACACTGGCCACAGCAATGCATTTCAACTCAGTTATGTTATATACTACAATGTAGTCCTTCTGCCCACACGTACAATAGCATGTACAAACACAGACACACAGACTCAAACACACATACACACAAAAAATGTAATTCACTATTGATTTTTCATTGCTTTATCTTAGTTGAAACAATATTTGCCACTCCATAAGCTCTATTTTATACTTTACAAACTTTACTATGTTCAAATTAAACCAATCAGATCTATTTCATAGACCATTTAGTCTGTGTTCATTATCTAACCTGAAGTTGTGTGGCACATATAGGAAGAATACACTATATTATTAATAAAAAAAGCTACATTCTCTCCCTGTGCTCATGTTGTCATAGCACTTATGAAGTGCATCTGCTTTTAACAGCAAGAGTTCGGGGTGCCACAGGTAGCAGTCATTATGACATAGCCAGAACCAATTAGAAACAGCACTTCACAGATTCTGTCCAGGATCCCTGTTAATCTCCATTCAAACAGCATTTCAGTTCCATCAAATGACAGGAGGACTATTAATAGGGTGAAACTATCTTATTTTGTTCTGTGATATATGAGTAAATGCTGGGCTGTTTAAAAATCAACCCAGAAGAATAAGCTGACTTGTGATTTATTTTATAACAAACATCAGAACTATGCATATCTGTAAGTTCTGAGTTACAACTACAGAAATTGTAAATATTTTTAAAGAAAAGAAACACACTTTTTTATTTCTTGTTTAGGGAGGTGCAGCCCAGCAGCCCTAAACAACAATTCACTCCTACTTTCATTTTGCAAGTCTGCAGTCTGATGAAGTTCCTGGGTTATGAATACCCTTTTAAAGGAGGATTGACAGTCAGATAAGGTTTGAATCTTACTACTGTTGACCAATAGCAAAGGTGAAGGATGGTGGCCTCCAGATGAGGATTTGAATTCCACCACTGTCAACTAATGTGAATAGACAAAAGGATAGGATTTCTTGAGTCATAACACTCATGCAAAATACAAACGAGTATAAATAAGTCTCACAAATATAAATCACGAAATAATGCAGCAAGTGTAGTATGGTCACAAAAACATAAGTGAAATATGTAGCTACTACACAGTTATCAAATGACATTTTTAGACATGCTAAAGAGACCAATAGTACGATGAGGAACAATAAGAAGAAGCGAGGTAAAAGAGGGGGCCGTTAGACTATGTCTAAAGAAACAGCAATTTAAACAAATTCCTTTGCCTTTAATGATTATGGAAAATATTCAGTCTCTGAGAAATAAAATGAATAAACTTCAGGGGAATGTTCGTTATTATAAAAACTGTATAGACTGCTGTATTTTGGCATTTACTGAAAATTGGCTTACAGAGCATGAACAGGATGATGATTTTGTTTATTGATGGTTTTGGAGTACCATTTTGGTGGGATCAAAGAGTTGTATTTAAGCTTTTATGGAAACTTGGCTTACAGAGTATGACCAACATGATGATTTGTTTATTGATGGTTTTGGAGTACCATTTTGGTTGGATCAAAGAGATGAATCAATAAGGGAAAACTCAAAGAGGTGTGCTTATATTTGAATAAATGGTACTGTTAGAGAACATATTTGTATGTCAGATGTTGAGCATCTATCAGTGTTGCTGCATCCTTTTTACTTGCCACAAGAATTTCCACAACTTTTTATAACAGTAGTATATATTCATCCCCAAACAAACTCTATTTCTGCCAAAAATATTATTTTTGAGGTAATACAAAAATTGCAGATGATTTCACCTGAGACACCAAATTGTATACTGTGTGACTTTAAGCATGTTTCTTTTAAAAAGCCATTTGTTCATTTTTATCAATATGCTTCTTGTCCAACTAGGTGAGATAAGACTCTAGATCTTTTCTATGGGTCAATAAAAGGAGTGTGTAAAGCATTCTCATTACCTCCTTTGGGTTTGGTGGATCATAACTGTCTGCAATTATTACCAGCATATACAATGGTTTTGAAGAGGTGAAAGTACAGAAAAAGGATATAAAGATATGGAATGAAGAGTCAGTATGGTGTTTCCAGGAATGTTATGACTGTACTGATTGGGACATGCTTAAACAATCTTGTGATAAAGCAATGCCTTTCAGCTTCTCCCGTTAGGGTCAACAGAGTGGATCACCTGTCCACAGATTGGCAGTAGAGTTTTTATGGTGTTGAGTTGCCAGCCTGGTATCCAACCTTCAGAAAAGGCACGCATACACACATGCACCTACTGCATGTCTTTAAAACTCATTCGACTGCAGGGAGGACATGCAGACTCAGCACAGAAGGTGCTCCAGCCAAGAATTGAACCAGAAAACCTCTTGCTGTGAGGTGACAATGCTAAACACTGCACCACCTTGTGGTGATGATTTGCACATTTTATTAAGTGATATGGACCTACTGTATATTGTTTTTTTTGTAGGGATATGTCTGTACCATGTAAACAAGTTAAAGTTTACCAAAATAATAAGCCATGGGTAGACAAATATGTTAAGTTTATCATAAAGAAAATGAAAAAAAGGCTTTTAAGGATGGAAATATGTTTGAATTGCATATAACCACTAAAAAGATGAAAATAGAAGTTTTAAGAGCAAAACAAAAATATAAGATGAGTTAGAGGGTAAGATGGTTGCAAATAATCTTGGATTTGTATGGTCTAGAATGAAAACTATAGCAGATATTCAGAAATCAAATAACAGTGGCCAGGTTTGGATACAAACTTTGATTTTGCAATGTCCTTAATTCTTTTGTCAATCTTTTTGATATTTTTGATTTTAGAAATGACATATATGATTCAAAGCAATAAATTATAGTTAATCAATATTTTAGAATAGATCAAAAAGAGTTAGAAAAGGCATTTCTTTCAATAAAATTAAGGAAAAGTGCTGGACCTGATAATCTTTCTGGTTGTGTACTTAAAACATTTGCAACAGAATTAAATTTTGTATTTCATTATATCTTTAATAGATCATTACAGACACGATATGTACCTAAGGTGTGGAAAGATGCTGTGGTAGTTCCAGTTCCAAAACTGAAATATTAAAAAAAATCTTAATGATTTTAGACCTGTAGCTCTTACATCAATTGTCATGAAAACTTTTAAAAGGTTGATAAAGTTAGAAGTTTTAAGGAAAACAGAGCATGTGCTCAAGTCCTATGCAATTTGCTTATAGGTCACATAGAGGTGTAGAGGATACAGCAATTACCTTGCTTAACTTACTTGTTAAACACCTGGAAAATAACAGGTCACACCAGACTCTTGTTTGTTGATTTTTCTTTTGCCTTTAATATGATTCAACCACATGTTTTGATTGGCAGACTGCAAGAATAGTTTGATTTTAACAATGATCTTATGGGCTGTAATCTAGATTTTTGACTAGCAGAACACAAAGAGGTAGAATATTTAAAACTTTGTCTGATCAGATGTGATCAAGTGTATTCTTCAACTGGTGCTGCACAAGGATGTGTACTTTTGGCCCTTTTGTTTATTCTATTATAAATGTGTAGCAGTATGCATGAAAATAGGACCATTTTGAAATATGCAGATAATGCTGTTGTAATTAGTCATCTTAAAGATAATGGGAATAGTCATGTTCAAGTTATTACTGAGTTTGTTAAATGGTGTGATGAGTCTTAGCTTCAATTAAATGTGCCTAAAACTAAAAATATAATAACTAATTTTAAAAAACATGCACATACACATTATATAACAGTTGTAATGGATCAATTGGTTGAATGTGTACATTCTTATACATATCTTGGCACAATTATAGATTCAAAGTTAAATTTTGAGGAAAATTGTGAAGCTGTTTGCAGAAAAAAGACATCATTTTTTTTTATTGTGAAAATTGTTCCAATTACACATAGATAAAAAATGATCTTATTTTACCGTGCTTTCATTGAATCAATTTTATAATTTTCTTTGGCACCATGGTATGGATATTTATCTATGAAAAATAAGAATTCATTGAATCAGATTATGAAATGGTCTAGTAAATTGATTGGAGAGCAATTGAACCTTATGTCTCTATATTCTAGAAAATTGGAAAAAATAATTGGATTAATTTTGAAGGATGTTTTACATCCATTATATGTCAAATTTCAACTTCTTTCATCTTGCAGAAGGTGTTTGTTCCCAATGTGTAAAACAAAACAGTATAGGAATAATTTTATTCCAGTATCTGTTGCTCAAATAAATAACAAATGGGTTCAGTTTTAAGAATAATTTGCATTTGTAGCATGTTTGAATCTCAGATTTTTGTCTGATTGAAAATATCTGTTTTGAAATGCAAAATGGATAGGAATACGGATGGCACTTTAAATTAGTAAAGACATGAAATATAGGATGTGGCAATGTATAATATAGGATATAAACTCCTTTTCTTTAAAAGTGTTGTCTTTAAAATAATTGTTTTTGTTAAATGAATGTATGTTATATATTTAAATGTATGTTTTGTGACCAACGCTAACTCTGTGACTGTAAACTAATTTTACCTAAGGGTACAAATAAAGGAAATAAACTGAAGTGCACAAAGAAAATGCATTAGTAAATGCTCAGTAATGCAATTCAAATAACAAACATGATTTAGCAAGTCTATATGCAACATAACCCCCACCAAATGCTTGTAAATGGCAACAATGCACTCAGTGATGGTTTTGACTGTATTCTCATTTGTTTTACTTAAAACATAGGTTTACAATATACTCTCATTCCCCCTTCCAGTCTTCTTGCATCAGTTATAAGCATGACGTAGTAAAAAAAGCAATCCTAGTCACACTGCTAAGACATCAATTCTTACTGCATCTTGAATCCATTGGTAGAAATTTTCAATTTCAAATGCCAAGCACTGTTCGCTTGTAACCCTAACCATTTTATGATCACATCCACATTTATAGTTTTTAGTCTATTCAGTCTGCATTGTATACTTCAGGCCCTAACTGCAAAACACTCCCTGTAGAGTAGGTCTCCATCAGACCACACTCCACAAACAGCTTATACATCAGGCCTAGGTTTTTCCATACTCTGTCTTCCACATAATCTGCTGTGTTTTTTGCAAGCATTTTTTTTTGACAGACTTTTGTGATCTTTTCAACTGAACACCTAAACCATTAGCATTACTCTGGAATGTCTGCCACTTCATTAACCATTGCAGTTAATTAAATACAATCAGTATCTCTACATGACCCCTTGATATTATAATATTTGAAAATTATTTATTTTTATGCAGTCACATAACCATTATTCATTCCACCTCTAAGCAGACATCATCTTTATACACTGGCCTGTTGAAAATAGCTGTACCAGGAATGTATACAGCACTCAGAATACCCATATGTAACCCTCTTTACACAAATCTTGCCACAGCTTAACCCGATAAAGAGTGTTCCTATCTTACTCCCAAATAAGGTGGCCTCATCTCACTCCTGATTCCAGTAAATCAGGAGGCCCTGCCACACTCTTGGTACCACATATGTAAGCTTCACTACACTGTTCTCAAAGTTCTGTTCAATAATGTCTAAGCAGATGAAGACTAATTACTTTACTCTGTCAAACCCTTTTTAGAAGTGATAAGCTGGATGAGTAGTTCATCATAAATTACCTCCTGCTTGACCCTGCCGACTCATGCTGATCCTGTTACTTTTTCTGCCCATCTGTTACTTACCTTCTAATTTTGCTCCATCCCCATTTGTGACTGACACCTGCGAGAGTCCTGTCCATTCACAACTTATCTTTTCTAACTAAAAGTACTGCCCTGGTGAAAGTAGAGGAGAAGGAGGGTGTAGTCTGCCATACATGCTGTGACATATGGCTATATCCCAATGGACTGCCAATCAATAAATGTGATGTCCCTTACTATCCTGAATCAGTAACTAAGGAGCTTCAATCCTAACTACTAACTCCAATATAAAATTGTCACTTAAACAGAAGTAATATTACATAATTTTCCCCTAAGAGCACAACAGGAACATGGTCTATTTTACTTGGACTGGACTATATACCTCTGTCCACCCCTAATGTAATTTCTTATTATACACTTCGGAGCAAAGTGTCTCAGTTTAAGACCGCTGATACACTTGCACTCAAAGTAAATTTAAATCTCACACATCCAAACATTTCTGGGAAAGCCTGACATAAATTTTCAGCTGTGTCCCTTCCCCAAAATAATACTGTAATGCTGCCACCAATCAGAGTGTCTTCATGCCCTTCTAAAAGGGTGTTCGATTATAAAAATTAAATATCAAGACAAATGATAGCTATGATCATAAGTGACCAGGCCTTCAAGGTGACCTGTTGAGTATCAAACATGTACAAGCACTGTCTAATCTCTATAGAAAAACACTGATTTCCAGCCAAAAATGTAAAGTAATAAAAAAAAAATGAATATTAAGTAAAATGATTACAGGAATGTAAATCAATAACTTTCAATAAACACCAGAATTCAATCACCAGAAATGTAAAATCATACTGTAGGATAGGAGTTCATTGTTCTAGAAAAACTCTATCTTAATAACTTCTTCTTCTGGCTTTTCCCAGTTAGGGGTCGCCACAGCAGATCACCTGTCCGCTCATGACTGGCAGTAGAGTTTTACGGTGTCAAGTTGCCAGCCCGGTGCCCAACCTTCCACAGAAGGCACACACATGCACACACTCATACCTGTGGCCAATTTAGAGTGTCCAATCCACCTACAGCATGTCTTTGGGATGTGGGAGGAAACCAGACCACCTTGAGGAAACCCACGCGACCACAGGGAGGACATGCAGACTCTGCACAGAAGGCACTCCAGCCGAGGATTGAACCTCTTGCTATGCGGCGACAATGCTAACCGCTGCACCACCGTGGTGGTAATCTATCTTAATAACTAATATTTCCTAATCTAAGTAAAGAATTCTATCCATGATCTAATCTGACACATAATAGCAAGGCAAAAGGCAGGCTTACACTTTTTGGTGAGTTCTCTTTCATGGTTGTTCACTGACTGCACAGTACTTGATAAACTGCTGCACTTGACAAAACTGCCAGCTCAACTGCCTTCAGAAGTCTCACTTGTCTTATTTTAAACTATAACAGTCATCTGTTTGAAAAGTTATTTTCCTGTGCCAATTAGCTGTTTAAATTATCACTTGGCAACCAGGTACATTCTAATGACATAATTTACTGCTCAGCTCATTCTCCACAGTGCTATAGAGTGTCTTTCTCAAACATGTGCAATTAGGAATGTATCAAAATACGGACAAATTCTCTAAACATTCTGTGTAAAAACTCAACATTTAAAAAAAAACCTTATTTACATTACCACAATTAGGCATGCTGGCATATGATACAAGCTGATCTGAGAATATGCACAAATGTTCTGCTAAATATGCTAACACAGATGACAGTGTTTTCAGTTTCTTCACATCCACTACCCCCTTATGACTCAAGCATGGTTTTCAAGTGACCCTTAAAAAATGATGTTTAAGAAAAATGGCTTTTTCTGGGAATATCAACCCACTCCTCTCCTAGGCAATCCATTTGCATTGGCACTATTAACCACACTACAGTGTTCTCCTTCTGAAGAAACTTGTCTGAGCACAGCCCCCACCCCATCATTTGAAAAATCTACCTGTACAATCAATTATTTATTGTAATCTGGGCTGGCTAACACAGGGGGTCCTCCCAAATTCTCTTTTAGCTTTTGGAATGCCTGTTCACAATATGTGGTCCACACTACCTTGTCTGGTTTATTCTTCCTAGTTAGATCCATACTGGAGCTATGGTACTGTAATTGGGCACACATTTCCTATAGTACCCCTCTGTCAGTAAAAATGCTCTCACTTGTTTCTTAGTAACAGGAACTGTCCATGCTTGAATAGATTCCACCTTGACAGGTTCTGGCCTAGTTTTATCACCTTCCACTCTATGTCCTAAGTAAGTGACCTCTGCCATACCCACTTGACACTTATTGGGTTTAACGGTTAATCCTGCCCTACGTAATGTATCCAATACTTCCCTCACATGTTGGTCTGCAATTACACATAGCATAGTCTTTAATATAGAGTTTAATCTGTCCACAGGAATATTAGTCTGGGGATAGTAGGGAGTGTCCTTTAAATGTTTCATCCCACAACACTTCCACAGACAAGTCAGCAGATCTGACATGAAATTGGCACCTTGGTCAGTCAGTATTTCCTGTGGAAAACATACAGTGCTGAAAAGTTCAAGCAAAGCATTTGCCACCTTTTCTACATCAGTATCACCTGCAAAAAGAATATTATGGACTTTAGCTATAAGTGGCAGACAGTAGGCTCTATGGTCTACCAACTGCCATAGTACCTCACTTTCCAGCCCTTCCTTAGGAGTCCACTTTATATGCAACAAACCTTCCTTCTCTGCCTTAATATCCCTTTCACATGGAATACCAGGGACTATATCTAGAAATAGCAGCTGGTAGGCTTTAGGCTCTGTCAACTGCTGTACTACTTCACCTTCCAGCCCTCTCTTAGGAGTCCACTCTTTATACAACAAACCTTTATCCTGTATACATACTTTCTTCTTCCTTAAACCTCAGGTGCTTCCTTACCTATCTCCCTCAATCTTTGTACTATAGGGTCTATGAGTTTAGCGTGTCTCAAATCCACATCTGTGACTCTCCCAAGCTCCCCTTCCACAGGAAGCCTAGTATCTTCCAACAGCTGTACTTCACTGTCAATCTGGGTATAATCACTCCCATCCATCCTTGCAGTTGCCATGTCCAAGGCAACATCAGTACCTCCCAGCAGCTGTGGCTCACATTCAAAATTACTGCTATCAGATAGCACCTTCCCTGAAAAAGTAACCACACTAGTCCCAGCTTCAGGTATGAGATCTATCTGGGTCCCTCCCAGACTACCAGACCTACATGCCTGTTTCCCAGCCTGACTACGTGTCACTGCATATTCACAAGGAACTGCATCATCACAGTCATTCCATATCAAGACACCTGCAGGAATATTCCAAAACACAAGCTCCCCTTCCACAGGAAGCCTAGTAACATCCAACAGCTGCACCTCGCTGTCACTCTGGGTACCACCACTTACCTCCATCCTTGCAGTCACCATATACAAGGGAACATCAGTACCCACTAGCAGCTGTGGCTCACCTTCAGACTTACTGCTACCAGACAGCACCTTCTCTGAAACAGCCACCACACCAGTCCCAGCTTCAGGTATGTGATCTTTCTGGGTCTGACCCAGTCTACCAGACCTACATGCCTTTCTCCAAGCCGGACTGCATGGCACTACATGTACATAAGGTACTGCATCATCAAAGTCATTCTCTATTAGGACATCTGCAGGAATATCCTCAAACACACCTACTTTCTTGCTTCCTCTTCCACCCTCCCAGTCAAGATGAACCCTAGCCAAAGGTATTTGGAATAGGTTCCCTCCCAGTACTCTGACTGGAGTGGACTACCTAAGCAAGTACTACTCTTCTTTAATCAATGCAGGATACACAATGGTTATATCAGAAGCTGTGTCCCTCTTAGCAGTTACCTGTCTACCACCTACTAAGATTGGATATACATTTTGGTGATAATTTGGCACCCAAGTTGTTTCTAAACAACTTACCCCTGGCAATTTGTCATCACCACTTACTGGCTCCCTCACCTATTTCTCATCATGCATCAATGGACATTTGACTATTATGTGTCACCTCTGGTTACACTTGAAACATCTAATCCCTAACCGAGCACTTGGATTAGTAGTTGCCCTCATTACTGGTGTACTCCATTGGAGTGGTTTAGACTGCCCCCATGCTTTCTTTTATGTCTACGTACAGCACTGCTTATCCGTTTCTTATGTAGTGGTGATCTGTTTGCCAAGTAGAGATCCCCTTTTCTCCCTAACTCTTCTGCAGAGTTGCAGTCATGGTCAGCTACCCAGAGTCTCATGTCATCAGGCAAAGTACTGAGGGCTTGTACCCTCACCAAAAGGTCTACCAGTCCCTCAAAAGTGGTGACCTGACACCCACTCACTCACCTGTGAAAGTAAGTAATTAAGTCAGCAATATAATCACATACACTTTCATCTACCTTGCATCTGTGTTCACAAAACTTTTTCTATAAGCTTCAGGTGTTAGTTTAAAACAGTCAAGCAAGCAACATTTCACTTTTTCATAATTCAAACAATCTACATCATTTAACATTGTTATAGTCTGAACAGCTTTATCATGGAATAAGGGAGTCAGGAGCTGAACCCACAGTTCATGGTCAACATCATATTGTCTACATACCCTCTCAAAGATATGAATAAAACCGTCAATGTCATCCCCATCCCTGTACTGAGGAAAAAGTTTGCTGACATTTTCAGCTTCTGGGGCCCACTTATTCCCTTCCCCTTTACTTCCATGACCCTCTCAAAGGGTAAGAATCTCCACTTCATGTTGGTGCTGTATCTCATTCTCCTCATGCTGTCTGTCATTGTCTTCTGCTTCTAAACACCTCAGTCTTTCTTCAGTCTCCATTCATTTGGTCTCCAGTTCATATTGGCACCATTTCTCCTTAGCCTCCAGTTTATATTGATGCTATTTCTCCTCAGCTTCCAATTCATATCAGTGCTGCTTCTCCCTTTCCTCAGCCTCCCATCATTGGGCTTCCATCTCTAGATGTTGCATTCACTCCTCAGCTCTAAACATTGCATTCCCTCCTTGGCTTTCAGCTCCAATCTCCTTAACTCCAGACAGATTCTGAGGTCCTCTGAAGAAAAGGTGGACTATCCCATCTCAGCAGGCTGCACATCATCAATACCAAACTGGATATCCTCTGACCAGCTGATCTGAGCTGTGGCTGCAACCAAGGCTGAAAACACTGTTTCCTTGGTCAGGTTGGCATGCACCAATCCTCTGGCTTCACACTCCTTAGACAAATGGATCTTTGTAAGCTTGTTAAAATCTTCTATTGATATCCTTGCCTGCTATCACTGACTAACTAAACAAATAAATAAATACATAAAACTGTGGTTGATTGAAATTCTGACTGCATACCTTGTCACTGTCAAGAGTATACACCTTAATGTCAACTACCCACAGGCTACTGAAATCCAATTAAAAATCCCACCGCTACCACTAATAATGAGGAGTCCAGCTATATCCCACCAGACTGCCAATAATTATGTCCCTTACTATCCTGGGTCAGTAACTAAGAGGCTTCAATCCTCACAGCTGACTCCAATTTGAGACTGTCACTTAGAAGTAATTTTTCATAATTTTACCGTAACAGCACAAAAGGGACACACTCTTTTTTCCTGGTATTGGATTATATACCTCTGTCCACCCCTAATGTAATTTCGTATTATACACTTCAGAGCAAAATGTCCCAGTTTAAGACCTCTGATACACTCACACTCAAAGTAAATTTAAATCTCACACATCCAAACACTTCTGGGAAAGCCTGACATGGATTTCCAGCTGTGCCCCTTCCTTAAAATAATACAGTAATGCTGCCACCAATCAGAGTGTCTTCATGCCCTTCTAAAGGAGTGTCCAATTGTTAAAACTAAATAGCAAAATAAATAATAGCTATAACCGTATGTGACCAGGCCTTCGAGGTGACCCGGGGAGTATCAAACAGGTACAAGCACTGTCTAATCTCTAAAGAAAAACACTGATTTCCAGCCAAAAATGTAAAATAATAAAAAAATTTAGCAATAAGTACAATAGCTAAAATGATTACAGGAATGTAAATCAATAACTTTCAATAAACACCAGAATTCAATCACCAGAAATGTAAAATCAAACTGTAGGAGTCCATTGTTCTAGAAAAACTCTATCTTAATAACTAAGCTTTCCTACTCTAACTAAAGAATACTCTCCCTGATCTAATCTAATGCATAATAGCAAGGCAAAAGGCAGGCTTACACTTTTTGGTGAGTTCACTTTCATGGGTGCCCACTGACTGCACAGCACTTGAAAAACTGCCACCCCAACTGTCTTCAGCAGTCTCAACTGTCTTATTTTAAAATTGTCAGTTGTTTGAAAAAGATCTTTTCCTGCCAATCAGCTGTTTAAATGATCACTAACCAACCAGGAATATTTTAATGACATCACTCACTGTTCAGCTGATTCTCCACAGTACTTTAGAATGTCCCTCTCAAACATATGAAATTAGAAATGTATCAAAACACTGACAGATTCTCTAAACATTCTATGTAAACAGGAAAATATTCAACATTTAAAAAAAACTTATTTACATTTCCACAATTAGGCATGCTTCCATACAATACAAGTTTATCTGAGAATATGCACAAATCTCCTGCCAGACATGCTAACACAGATGACAGTGTTTTCAGTTTCTTGACACATGCATGCTCTCTTTATTTGATTACTACATGTCAAAATATAACTGCAAATGAAAAAAAGTTATCACAAACATTTCATTGATTCCTAAAAGTTATACTTTTGTGTAGAACTAGTGGTTAAAGGATAATCCCTGTTGTAGTAACTTCATTTCAAGAATCTATTGTTTTGTGATCTTATTTAACATTATGATGTTTCAAACTGAATATTTTTCTATATACTTGCCAACTTCTTCCTGCTGGCATATTTTTAAAATTGTAGATGCCTCAACAAAGGAATCATAAAACAAAAAAATCAAAAAGGAAAGTGCCCAGGGTTTCTCCAACATCTATTAACTACATCCCTAGGGAACTCATTGCCATATCTATTCTTGATTACACATTCCTGAAAGACATTCTCGTGTATAAGTACTCTGTCCTACACTATTCCATATGCACAATATTTAAATTGTTTATATGCCCACTTCTGCATTTTCCTCAGCCTTTTGTATGTGATATGCACTTAGTTCTGGACAATTCTCCACACTTTCCTCAATTTATCTTGTTGTATAAAAAAACCACCTTGCTTTTATATATATTTTTTTTTTATGACAAATGCATGGGCTGGATTCAATAAAGCCTACACAGCTCATTAAAACCATGTGCTGATTGAGGAGTAATGTGCATGCTATATCTCACTGATTTGTATTCACTAAACATATAGTAACACTGATGCCAGGCAATGTTCATAATATTTACTTACCCATTTAATGGCTGTGTACTGCTTGCATCACACAGAATCAGCCCCAAATTGAAACCCTTATAACTGCCAGACTATCAAGGTAAGTATTGAACCTGGAATAGGAAAATAAATGGCTAAGAACAAAAATGAATGGCATATCATTGTATAATGTTACTTGATAGTGTAACTAAGTAGAAGGAGGGTGATTTTTACAGAAATGACATCAATATGTGATGAAGTTAACCTATGTCAATAGATGTGTTCTCTATCAACTAACTGGCATCATGCATCAACAATGCACACATGACAACAATATGAAGAAAGCAGTACAACTTTCAAAAGAACATCACAGGTACAGATATACTAAGCACTCAGTCAGCTATGCACCCTGGGCAGCAGACAAAAGACTTATGTATCCCAGAATCCAAAAGATAGATACAAAGATATGGCACCGTTTTCATCATTTGCACAGAGTGCTGGGGGGGGGGGGGCAGGAGGCTAAGGTTGACACAAAAAGTAGTGAGTGCATATGAATAAGAAAGTCAGGCAGGCAGAAATTTAGCTAATTATCAAATGGCCAGTGAGACAGAATGAGCTGTAAGTCTCCCGAATGAGCCATGTAACTGTTATGAGTGTGTGTGTGTCTGTATGGGCACTCAAAGTGAAATATGTGTGCGAGTGTCTGCAAAAACCAGATTGAAGTTCTCTGCTAGCTCTACTTCCTGGTATGTCAGAGAGGTATGACCCATGCATGGTAAAGGTAACAGTTCATCGTCATCATCTCTGTGAGAACTGGTTCTGTGAAGAGTTTCACTGGCACCTCCATCCCCATGGTCAGATGCTCTGTAGCTACCTGAAAGTGAATGTTGTCTGCTGGACAGCTCTCCTCATGAGTATGCTCAGAACCATGACCCATTACCTACCACTTCTGGGTGTGGTCGCATCAGTCACTGATGGAGCAGTGGAAGTAGTGCCAATAGGGAGAATGATCAGGCACAGCCAGATTGGCAATCATCAGATGACGATGATGCTGACCTTATGTCCACGTGGATGCCATTCCTCTCCCTGAAGATGTTCCATCATACACACTGCCCATTCCGTTGTGTCATTCATCCAATCTATTGAATCAGCAACACAGTGAAGGTAGTCATGCATTTCAGCCTGTGCCACAGCTACAACCCTAAGCATGTTCTTGGAAGCCTTATTGGAACATGCCAGGTGGAGGGTAGACAACAGGCCTCATATGAGCACCCTTAACAACCCTCCTACATGACTCCTCTCCCACACTTTAGACAGAGTCAACCAGAACTGAAACCACAGTAACCATACTACCCTGATCAGGTGTGTAACTCTCCACCTGTCCATTATCTGAGGGCTCACTGGAATAGGTATGCATAGGCCTACTGGCTGTGTCTGATGGAAATACAATGGATGATTCAACCTCTGTACCCTATGACTGTGCCTCTTTCAGGCCACTATAATCATCAGAGTCTACCAGTACTCTGACATCAAGTGGTAAGAGTCCTACACTTTGACTTTCAGGATCACCAGTGATAATAAGCAACAGACACAGGAAAGAAATTAATACCTACACTACCATTTTAATGTATAACAAACTAACACTAGTGTCACTATCACAGTTTGAACAGCAATGCACACAGTCAAGCCACCCACCTCACACATCTAGATAAATGAATACTTCTGACAAATGGTCATCAATAATCAAATAAAAATGTCTGGCTTACCATGTGCAGATGACTCTACACTTGCTGGTCCTGGAAGAAGTTATGCAAAAGGTAAGAACATAATCATCACAATTGTAATAACATAGAGGGAAATAATTTTTGCCTATATGTCCATTAACAATATTTTTAACTGAAACTTGACTGACACATCCACCCAAAGCCCATGTGCAATAAACAAAAATATGTTGTTAATTGTTATAAATTTAGCAATAGGTTCATCCAAAAACAATTAAAACAAATGAACTATTACTTACAATATTTTACTACAGAAGAAAATTTTATAGATAGACATATACAGGAACTCTTTATTTGGTGTCAGTGGTGGCTCTGTAATAAGTCCTGGTGCAACTCCACATGGCATTTATGTCATTGTCTATCTGGTTCCACATTTGCATTCTGTCAGCCATATCCCCACTTCCTCTCTCAAGCAAAAAGGCACTCTGGCACCTGAATACTTGCACTATGACCTAATTTTCTAAGTCACTGAAAGTGGGGTTAGAAGGATTGGTATGCTTGCATGCCATAATCCTATATGATATAAAACAGAGAAGGATACAACACATAAATATCACATAATTAAACTCCTGCTTATATACATGTATATATTTTCACCATTAACCACTGGAGACACACAGATTAGCTAGTAAAATTTAAGGTTATGTGGTTACACCATATCACACACACACACACACACACACACACACACACACACACACACACACACACACACACGCACACACACAGAAACCAATGTTTGATCCAAGACAAGGAATAACAATGGAGTAAGAACTGGATGACTACACATTTTCAAGAGCAAGCCTATTGAAAACAACTTTTATTGTGGCAATATACAAATGCTACTTGGCTCTCCTACTCTGAAAATAGCAGGCAAATTACAGTTTGTACCAACCAAGGAATAATACATTAGTTAAATGTTATAAATGCTTTCAGAAAAAGTCTCACAAACTGTGTATACATTTCCAACAGAAAAACTGATTTTATATGATTACCAGTCATATTTCAGTGTGCACAACACTCTCCTAGAGGTGTCTATGGGTCATCTTAGAAGCCTAACACCACTGTGTCATTGACAATACAGGACATTACATTTCACTGAAATAACATAGAAGACAGTAAGATAAACAGTTTAACATTAATACTTATGATGAAAGTGAATAAAGCTTTCCCCCTGAGAAAGAAAAATACCTGACAAAAATGCCTATGCTAACAGTGAAATTATAAGAAGTGCATGCAGATAAAAGTTCCATTTTCTAATGCATATATATATATATATATATAATATATATATATATATATATAATATATATATATATATATATATATATATATATATATATATATATATTATTTTCCTTGTAACATGAGCAAATCTAGCATGTTCTTGAAAAATGCAATTATGCCTTAGCAAGATCAGAAGCCGTTTGTGTAGATAAATCCAAATTAATACCAGTTTTCTTCTGTGTTCTCCATATACACAACTCTGCTCACCTTCAAGTTTGCTAATTACACAGTTAGCTTTGTATGGTACAGATTCAGGTCTCTGAGCATTGTGAAGATGCAAATGAGGGGTGACTTCATTAGAATTGCTGAATACAAAACTTTGACTTCATGTAGCAGGTGTAAATATAGTGCAGGCAATACATCAGTGCTAGTTGCTAATGTAATGCAACTGTAAATGATTAATGGTAGGGAGAAGGAAGACCCAGCAACAATTCAGACTACCTTACCTACAGTGGGTGTGTCACCAAAGATACATTTACAAAGTGTAGAAGTAACTGTAGAAGGCATTTAAAATAGAAGTGAACAGCACACATTTCTCATTTTTGTTCACTAATAGCCAAACTCTCCTACCATTGCTGAAAATTGTATTTTATTGTCATGTAATTTTATTATACATTTCAAGGACAGTGATATAAAATTCCCAGTAGACTGCATGTCTGAGAGTACAACAGAGATAAGGGAAAAATGAACACAATACAAAGAGAAGACAGAACTGCATTGATGCAAACAATATTCATAACTGCTTGTGTGTGTGATCACTGATTGCACTAAATATGTAAGCAACACATGTGAAAACAAGTGAGAGGTGCATTCCTGCTGCAAATGTTTTTTATGTGGGAAAGACAGATAAGACACCCCAATGTGTTTTGCAGTTTCATTAGTCTGACAGTTCAAATCCAGACTTGAGTAAAAATCTTTAAGGTGTGTTAAAATGTATTTGCAATCTTGTTTCTGTTTCCTTTTTAAAAATTTTAATAATTAGTATTTGCATGACACTTGGCTTAGGGCAATTATAGAAGTTGCTTCTATGTTAAAGACAGCATAAATGAAACTGTGGATCAAGTGTGTGTGTAACACATCTGCTAAACATGACAAATCACATAGTGCATAGTATATGCAGATTAAGGTTCCAAGACCCACATTTATCTTTTAGTTATGAACTCTAATAAACGCTTTTCACAATAATTATCCATGCTGAGCTTTGCTAATCTCATTTGTGTGTATCTCATTTCCATGCAAACATGATGTAATGGCCCAGACAACAAGCAGACATTACCAGTTTCATTAAAGATGCATTGTTGGATCTTTTGCTGACCATTGTGCAAACACACTAAGCTGCATTGCATGATGGTCAGCAAACTTCGATAACATCTTCAGATCTGGAACATCTGCAGACAATAGGTAGACACTTAATTTCAAAACATATACATCATTGCATTTTTTGCTGCTGGTCATGCAAACATGCTAAGGGGAGTTGCTTGATGGTCAGCAAACTTCCACAACACCTGCAAGACTAGAACAAGTACAGACAACAAGCAGACCCGTATTAGTTTTAAACTGGATACATTTTATCATGTGTGATGTACCACTGAGGAAACATGCTACACAGCATTGCATGGCAGTCAGCATACATAGATAGTAAAGAATGTAAAAGTATACAGTTACTGCCTAGTTGTTTCTGGGGCAGCAGGTTTAAGTTAAATATTACAATGCAGATGAGCCTTGGTTCTAATACAGCAAAGTCCAAAGTTTTATCATTGTTTTTCCAGTTTACTTTATATAAAAATTAACATTAGAAAAATAATTACACATAGAAATAACTATCTATAGCAGGTGCATTGAGCATACACAGGATATCAGATATATATTAAATGTGTAATTGTGGGTATTAGTATAATTATGTTTCTACAATTAAACACTTATTTCTGAACTTTCATGTCACATACATACATGGTTAAACTCCCATATCTTTTATGTATATGTATTAACTATTGACCAGGTCTGACAAACAAGGTCTCAGATGTAATGAGTACCCTGCACAGCAATGACTGTAAAAAATACACTTGCAGCCCAAACTTCCCTGACACAACTGGTGTAAATGAATGACTGCGATACAGGCAAGCCAGGGTTCTAATCTAGCACACTCCCAATTTTATTAATGTTTGTCCACTCAATGTTAAAAAATAAACAACAATTTGAACATAATTATTTACAATAACTATGTACAACACTTGATTTCATATGCATTATATGTGTGACTGAGGATATACCCACAATTATGTGGCTGTAATTAAAATTGTCTTTTCTGGCCTTGAATAGGCTTCATACTTCAGTGATAATAATATGCACACATGAATTTCTAAATAAGGACCATATCAGCTCATGCACATACATGGCTAACACCTCACTCTGTCATCTGTATATATAATTAATGAGCATATCAGGAACACACTTCTTTTGTGACAAAGATGAAAAAAATACCTATGTGGAAGAAAATGTTTGTCTATTTTATAGGTTTGAATCTCACATTGTACAAATTACTTCTATTAGTGTGTAAAGTCACAGAAAAAATGTGTCAGGTCATAAATTTTATACACACAATACATCTCTGCAAAGTTAAATCAACTAACAGGTACAGCAGCATCCAACTCATACACTAATACTAGCTACCACATTATCCTTCCTATTTCATAAACTGTCTTCCTCTCTGTTTGGCATTGTTGCTATCTGCAAATGAGGTTGGTAACACAAATTGGTGGGAAAACAATCAAACTGTTGCTGTTTGACCACTATGGACATGGAAGGAGCTATAAGGGAAGGTGATCAATTTAGGGCTCAAAGATGGGGTGTAGAGGTGTCCAGAATATTCATTGTACTCCATGTTAAGTGACACAGCCATAGGCTCTTGCAGGGTGACTATACTGAGTTTAAATACAAATCTGAGGCTTGGAATAGTCTGGCTAAGGCTGTCTGTAGTGTGATTGGCATTTCATGCACTAGAGAACAATGCAGGCACACAATAACGACATGAAAATTTGCAAGCAAAAACAACTCAACCAATGGATGGATGAGTTTAGAACTGCTGATATTCCACAGTTGTGTAAGTATACAGACAAATATACTTTAAATTATATAGAAAGCTGGATTTAGCCAAGACTGGTATGCATAATGCTCTTCTCTTCTTCACCCCTTTTTCTTTTTCAGCCACCCAGGAGACTGCAGTGAACAGGGATGCCCACGCTGAACATTTGGAAAGACTTAGAGAAGCAAGGGTTATGTATGCAGCACAATATAATATTATTTTATCTAAAGTATTGCTCTCATATAAATTATTATAGCAATAACCCATGGGTGTGATAATGCTGGACTTACTCACAGTTAGTGTGGTTTGATCATGATGGTAAAGCCTAAGTGGACAAACAAAGTCAACTGTGGGTAAATCAGCATTGCCCACACCCAGCCGTGGGTTATTGCTGTTATACAATAACATTATTTAAGAAAAAAGTTATTTAATTTTCTTAAATAATGCCCTTATATAATGGTGCTGTGCTGCTCTTCTGCATTTTTCCCCAGTATCCTGGTGCCTTTCTTGATGTACTGTGCATGCATATGAGACTTATGTTTTTCAATGCTTATGCAGTACGTCAGTGCTGTGTAAAGGAAGCAATGAAGAAAGGAAGATCTTTATTGATTTTTTTAAATTAAAAAAATGAAATTGGGAGACTTCAAATGTACAGGAGAGATGGGACTGAGAAAATATAAGGTAAGTTTCTCTAGGTTTGCACAACATACCTGATATAGCTTGTATTTTTTTCTGTCCTGTCAGAATTGTTCTTTTGATCTCAGCACTTGTTCAGAAAAAAAAAAAAAATTTCATCTGCTTTTACTGTACTTGTGTTTCTACCTACTTTTTTTTACTTTTGCATCATCTTAAAAGTACTCAATTGTATTTATTACTGCTTGGTGTAACTCATTCTAAGCCTTTTGGTTTAAACACTTGGGCTTCGGACCAGTTGTTTTGCACTGAGAGGGTTTGTGGTCTGCACTGTAGTGGCAGAACAGGTAGCTTACATCCTTCTAGGTTGGGAACTGCTGATTGAGGGCTCAGTGTCTGTTATTCTAAAAGTGTATTAATTCTGGTTTAAGCACTTGGGCTTTCAGGCCAGTTATTTTACATTAAGAGGGTTCGTGGTCTGCACGTTTGTGGGAGGAGAGGCTGGACCCTGCCCTTCTGAGCTGGGAATTTCTGGTTGAAGGCTTATAGTGCATGCATATCTGAACTGCTTCTTACTGAAGTTGGTGCCTTGTTTGCTGTGGCATAGACTGGATTCGGGCCTGCTGGATCTAGCTTTGTTTGTGTAACTTGAGCACTAATCCAGGCATTCTCTAAAGTATTCAATTGTATTTAGTACTGCTTGGTAGTAACTTGATTAAAGTGTAGCTATCATTCTAAGTCTTTTGGATTAAGCACTTGGGCTTCAGACCAGTTGTTTTACATTAGGAAGGTTTGTGGCATGCACTGTGGTGGCAGGACAGGTAGCTTTCATCCTTCTAAGTTGGGAACTGCTGATTGAGAGCCCAGTGTCTGTTATTCTTAAAGTGTATTAGTTCTGGTTTAAGCACTTGGGCTTCAGGCCAGTTATTTTACATTAAGAAGGTTTGTGGTCTGCACTCTTGTGGGAGAAGAGGCTGGACTCTGCCCTTCTGAGCTGGGAATTTCTGGTTAAAGGTTTATAGTGCCTGAATATTTGAACTGTATCTTACTGAAATTGGTACACCTTGTTTGCTCTAGCATAGACTAGATCCAGGCCTGCTGAATCTAGCTTTGTTTATGTGCTTGTTGTTTGTTTGCTTGTTATTTCCTGGAACGCTAATTCCACCTAATACACGGCTTCTCAGCGCTTCTGTGGATCACTAGTGATATCTGCATTGCTTACTGTACTTATTTCCTTGTTTCACTTGAAAGAAAGTTACTGTTTGTCGTTTTGCATTTAAGTTACCTGTAACACATTGCACTTAAATTACCTGGCACTTGCTCACTAAAGCAATTATATAAGTCAGCACTAAAAATTAAAAGCACTACACCCTCACTCCCCACTGGCCCTGGTTTTCAATTATTAAGGAATTCCCAATATTATTCTAGCATGTCCAAAGGTCAGTTGTCAATCTCCTCTCCGGTCCAGCTGGTGAATCTGGGAATCTTGAGGCAATGTTACAACTGCCTCATGTACACAGACAACCCTCTCCTCCTCCCAACAAATTCCAACACATGTGAGAGATGCAACCATATAGCCAAACTGGAGGCTAAGCTCTCTCAACTCAGTACTGGCATAACCAGTCAGGAGGAGAATGAAACCACACTCACTACAATTCCAGTCTCACATAGATCTACCACGACAGCAAGCCAAACACATAATCACACAAAAACATACTCGGAGGTTCTAAATAAAGATCTGCCAAAGCAGCAGAGACCTCCAAAGCAGACACCCAAGCAGCCACTACCCCAAAACAAAACACGTGCAACACATATCTCACAAAGCCAGTGTGCCAAACAGTCACAGCCCTTAAGACTAAACAACACACCTGATACACTTGTAATAGGTGACTCTATCGTCAGGCACACTGACGTCCTGCTCACCAGGCTTAACAAGGAGAGTGTCACGGTGAGCAGCCTGTCGGGCGCTAGGATCCACCACATAACACAAGCACTCAGGTCACTCCAAGGCAAGTACAAATATGACTCAGTCATTGTCCATGCTGGTGTGAATGACCTGAGACGTACCTCCCTGGACTACATGAAAAGAGACATAAAGGAGCTCTCTGAGCATGTAGCCCAGGCCGGTATGACCCTGACCTTGAGTAGCATCTTACCCTCACCAAGAATGATGCCACAATATGAAGACAAGATGATCAATTTCAACAATTGGCTTAAGTACTGGTGTCATTCAAAGGGGATCCAATGCCTGTCAGCTTGGGATGATATGCTCGACAAGCCATGATGCTTAGCTAGGGACGGCTTGCACCTGTCACCCCTGGGCTTTTGGATATTGGCAAAGGCTCTTGCTAACCCCATAGTGCCTTTTTTAGGCAAGGCTCAAAAGACAAACCCACTTCCACAGGTATCACAAGGGATAAGAAACTAAGAGTAATGCTACTCAACGCCAGAAGTCTAAACCTCAAGATGCACGCACTCGAAACTCTCCTTAGCATGGAGAACATCGATATCTGTGCAGTAACAGAAACCTTGTTCAGGGCTCCTGAGAGCACCCCAGCACTACCAGGTTATACCTCATACCATGCTTTTTGGCCCCAAAACTTGGACCGAACCACAAAAGGAGGGGGAGTATCGATATTCATCAAAGATACCCACACCTCCAGGTTGGTGGCAAAGCACAAAGCATCAGAGACTATCCATGTGCAACTAACAGTGGGTAAAACTGCCTTCCAGTTTATAGCCAACTACAGACCACCCTCCCAAACCCAGGAACCCCACTTGGCCTTCCTGAGAACACTGGAAAATATGAAGATCTCTCCAAACACCATTATATTGGGTGACTTCAACTACCCAAACATAGACTGGGAGCATTATTCTAGCTCCAACACCCTAGCCCAAAGGTTCCTAGAATTTATAAACTCAAATGCTATGGAACAACTTGTTACCACTCCCACAAGAGGGAAAAACATACTGGACCTGATCATCACCAACATGGGGACTCTATGCTCCAGACCAGAAGTGTATCCCTCACTGGTAAGATCAGACCATAAACTAATCTCACTGGATATTCACATCCCGACCCCACCCCCTGCCCAGAAAACCACAGTGAAAAACTTCTCTAAAGCAAATTTCACACTCACAAAACCGAGGTGGAATCCTTCAAAGCCCCCGGGCCTGTGGAAAATACGGCCCAGACCGCAGAATCCTTTATAAACGCATTCTATGAACACCTTCAGGAATGCATGGATCATGCGATCCCAAATAAAACCAAGACCCAATCCTCCAAAGCCAGACGTCCTGTCTGGTGGACCCCAGCCCTAAACAAACTATACAATAGAAGGAGGAAGATACTAAATGATAGAGCAAAATCCCAAAAAGGGAAGGCATCACTGATCAGTATTAGCAAAAAACTACTGGCACACATAGAATTGTCTAAGGCCAGCTTCGAGAGAAAAATTGCACAGGACACTAAGGATAATCACAAGGCTTTCTTTAGTTATGTTAGGAACCTGGGTGGTAATTCCCAGATATGCTCAGAATTAGTCCAAAATGACAAAAATACACGAACCCACAGACATTGCCAACATCCTAGCTGACAGGTTCAGCAAACTTCCCCCTCCCCAAAGGGCAAATATCTATCCCAGCAGAGTTCTGCTGCCCTGACATCTCAGATGCTCAGGTAAGAGCCGCCCTCTCCAAAGCAAAAAACACAGCATCAATGGGACCAGATGGTGTCCCGGGCTGCGTCCTACATGAACTCCAAGAAGAGCTAAACTCAAACATAAAACTACTGTTCAATCTCAGCCTTACTACAGGATATGTGCCCAAAGAGTGGCGTACAGCAACAGTGGTCCCTCTCCATAAAGGTGGTGCCTCAACGGATCCTGGAAACTATCACCCCATAAGCCTGACTAGCTTGGTCTGCAAAGCTATGGAAAGGATCATCATGGACCTCATAAATAAAGATATTGGGGACCTACAAACACTGGATCCTACCCAGTTTGGCTTTGTTAAGGGCAGATCCTGCCTCTTAAACCTGGTTGATTTCTTTGAAACAGTCACCAAGGCCATTGACGAGGGAAGGTGGTCCACACAGCCTACCTGGACCTCATAAAAGCCTTCGATACAATACCCCACTCGGGCATTATAGATAAGCTCACCAGCTTAAATATGAACCCCTATGTCACTAGATGGATTGCAAACTGGCTCAAGGACAGAACCACATGGTTAGAATTGCTGGAGCCATGTCAGACTCCAAACCAGTTACAAGTGGTGTCCCACAAGGCTCAGTCCTGGGACCACTCTTGTTCGGTATATATTTCTCGGAGGTACAGGCCAACACGGAAGGACTGTGGCTGACCAAGTTCACAGATGACTGCAAACTGGGCACCATAATCGACTCTCCAGCCGACACAAACATCCTCCAAAAGGGCCTCATAGAAACAGACAACTGGTGCCAGAGCCATGGCCTCAAGCTAAATGCCTAAAAGTGTATAGTCATCCCTTTGGCAAAAACAAAGTGCCCACAAATTACCACATAGGTGGTAATCCATTAAGTACAGAAGAAGTAATTAGGGACCTGGGGACCCAAGTTGATAGCAATCTCTCATTTGACAACCACGTGGCCAAAGTGGTTAGAAAAACATTTTATATAGCCCACCTAATCATGAAGGGATTCACATCTAGATCAGGGGAGGTCATCGTGCCTCTTTACTCATTCCTCATCAGGCCCATAATTGAGTACAATGCCCCTTTTGGGATGTACCTTACCAGACAACTGCAGCAACTGGAAAGACCCCAAAAGTACCTCACCAAGAGGATCAAAGGGCTCAAACAGATGCCATATGCTGCCCGGTTAAAGAAACTCCAGCTCTACTCAGTGGCATACTGCCTGTTCAGAGGCGATCTGTGCCTGATGTATAAAGCCATGTCCAACCCGGAATTAATGGACATGCTGCACCTCAGAAAATCCAAATCCCATCGAGCTACGCGCTCGAGAGACTTGAACCTCAGCACTGAAATAAATAGGACATGCTGGAGGGACAGATTAATCTCGATGAGTGGATGGGAGATCGTAGGTTTACCCCGGATATCACTTCTGTGTCACTGTTAGACAGAGGCACAGTATACTAACCTCGAAAAAGGGCATAGCAAAATAAATTTAAAATGGGTGGTGAAAGCCAAACACATTCTGGCTAGGCTTATAAATGCCCTAGGGCAGATAGCCTAGTATGAACCTATGAACCTATGAACATATGAAGTCTCCGGTCTTTGTAAGTAGAATAAAAATAAATAAAGAAAAGTAGAATTTCTGTGGCATACATTAATAGAAGAAAGTCTGGGTGACTGGACTTTTTTCCATTCCTATATGCTCAATTTATAATGGGAACACTGGTTGGGCTGACTAGTCGGCATGCTCATTTTTGAAAGTTAATGGTCAGTCATTGTATAATTTAAGCATGCCTACCTTAACTACAAAATCAGGCATGCATGCTTCAGTCTGTAGCTCATGCCAATTGTAGGAGTCAGTTATAATATTATATTCAGATGTTGTGGGTTCATATCCCACAGGTAAAAAATGTATTGTAAACTAATTTAAAACTATTACATAATAATTTCAACAAAATTGGCATATGTGCCATGCTGTTAACTTTATCTGTATTATTTGATCAAGCATATGTGAAATATTCCAATCCACGAGTTAAAAAAATTCAAAAAACACAAAAAAGGTTATAGAACAAATGCTAAACTGCTTGAGTCTTAACCACCAATAAAAGAAAGGATTTATTTAATATACATATAGGTAAAGGTCTTTCATTTTACTCACTGTAAAACTTCATCAGACACAGTATAAACCAACATACCATCCCTTAAATACTAAAATAGTATCACATGATCTTCTTATTACTTAATATCAAATTCTATTGAGTATTCTTAAAATCACAACATTTACACTAATTAATAAAAAACATATCCAAGAAACATTTGTTAAAAAAATTATAATCCTAACAGTTATTTAAATAATATAATACCTAGAGCAACAATTAAAATACCTCAAGATGAAAATATAATCTATAAAATCACCCCTTTCAAACATTTCTTACATGAACCTAATACATTAAATTTCATTACAGCATTCCTGTTTAAAACATTCATAAATACTAATATCCATAAAAACATTCTTATAAAAGTACTTATGAAAATAAATTATGAATGTATTATTCATTCATTATGGATTTATGCTAATTAAATTCCTACTTGATGTGGGCATTAACTATCTGCTCAATGCTTTCATCTTTAAAAGTCGTCCTATGGACACATCCTTATTCAGTCCTGGCCAATTATTAGCTTCCCAATAAAGCTTCCAGAAAAGCTCCCTTCATTTAAGGTTTAATGCCCATGGACCACCTTGTGCATTCCATTCTACTTTTTCAGCAACCATAAATTGAAATGAATGCCTACTGCTTTCCTTAATATGCTTAAAAAGCACATTCATATATTTTTTAATTAGTGTAAATGAGCGTTGCGACTTTAAGAATAGTCAATAGTATTTGATATTAAGTATTACAAAGATCATGCAAACGTATTTTAGTATTTAAGTGATGGTATGTTGGTTTATACTTTGTCTGATGAAGTTTTACAGTCAGTAAAATGAAAGCTCGTACCTATGTGTATATTAAATAAATCCTTTCCTTTACTGGTTGTTAAGACTCGAGCATTTTAGAGTTTATTCTATTACCTTTTTCATGATATGAAATATATGTATATTGTAAGGATTACTTAGAACAATCATTACTCATAGTTTATAGTTAAAAAATATACTTAATATAAAAATAAAATTAAATTATTTATACTGTAGTCATTTGTTGTATATCAGATATGATGGTACTAATAATCTCCTCTTTTGTCTCTTACCGCCACCTCTTACCGCTCTTTTTTATTTTTATATGTGTGGTCACAATGTTCTGATGTCATCAATTTCTGATACCTCACAAAATGATTTACAGCCCCAAGGAGTTAGGCCAACCTGTATGGCTCAGTCTGCTACTACTCAAATTACTGCCACACCAACTCCCAGCACATCTGAGACCCACCCTGGCAATACTGCCTATGCAGCCACTCCACTACCTGGGCCCTCCACATCAGGTAGCATTAGCCTTGCAGCTGTTGCAGTGGCACCTTCTGGGAATACTGGCAAAAATGGTGATTTTGTCATCCACCAGGACATTCTAGACATGATGCATGAGGTCATGGAAAGTACCATTGGTGTACACCTCAGCTGGATGGAAAAGATGCTCACTGGAAGGTGAAGCAAAAGAAAACATCAAGCACTCCAACAGCAAGCTGAAGAAGGAGGCAGTGGTGATAGTTCTGAGGGTCAGGACTAGATTCTTACTTTCCCCATGTTTGATGGGCATGAGCATCTGATGTCCCCTCCCTATACCCAATCACAGTGTCCCCCAACCTGGTGTGTCCCTCACCATTTCTGTCTCTTGTCTTGTTTGTCCTGTTTGTCTGCATTACCTTCCTCACCTACCATTCTTTTCTGACCCTAACATACCTATGTCCCTTACCCAACATTCCTCTGTTACTGAAGTAAAAACACATAAATGGGCACCTGTCTCCCCCCCAAAAAAAATATCAACCCATACATAGCTCTCCATTTCACACATATGTCTTCCCAACACACTTGATTCGGTCTAATTGGCTATACAATACATTATTGCATTGTTCGAATAACAAATCCAAGAAATGCAGGACACAGACACCAAAGCTAGCACTTTCATTCACTTTTATTACGTGAACTTCTTCAGAAACAATGAACCTTATTACCCACAAACATTTTATACTTTCATTCATTAATTACATGACATTCTATTAAAATGACAGTATCGTATTCTCTCTACATAAAAAGATTCTATTTAAAATACAGTCTTATATACCCTTCCTTTCTGCTTATGGAAACATTTATACACAATATAAAGTCATAATAAAAACTATTTAAAATAATCATCCTTCTAACTTTATCGGGATGACAAAAAACATTTTAAATTTATGTCTCATTTAGACAGGGTGCCCTGTCGGATACCAAATATAACTGCCAAAAGGCTTCTTTGCATTCTAACAGGTTATTACTATCCCCACTAAAATCCTGCTTCCTAACATAATCTATTACAAAAAACAGAATTTTTTTGTAGTTAGTGCAAATTTGTGCATGTCTAACCAGGGAATTAATACTATCTTTTTTCTTAATAGCTAACTGATGTTCATAGATTCTGCATTTAAGACATCTGTTAGTTTTGCCTATGTAATAACTGGGACATGATGAACATATGGCAATGTAAACTACAAAATCACTGAAATGGTCCTTCCCCAAAATCATTTTTTAACATGTTCCAGTTTGACAAAAGATGTGTTAGTAATAAACCTGCATTGTTTACAATGATTACAAGCAAAAGTCCCTATTGTCCCAATCCTTCTGGTCTCAGAACTTTGTTGAACTTGCCCTTGTTCTAACAATTTTTTGATGTTTGTTACCTTCTTGTAAGTAAATCTCAGTTTAATTCCTGTGTATTTAACCACCTCCTTGTTACCCAAAATTATTTTCCAATTTTGTGTAATGATGTCATTGATGAATCACATTTCGTTAACTATAAGCAAAGGAAAGGCACAAAAATATTCTGTGACTTTGTTGTTAAACTGAACCTCATTGAGTGGTAAATATATGTTCATGCCAATCTTTGCTAAAATAGGTGATGCTAACCCACATCTCAGTTTAAGTACTTCTTTCTCTTTTTTCAACCATAATTCATCATATCCTCTGAATGTGAACATAGATCTTAAAATGTCTAGTTCTTCCAAGAATACTTTTTCTTCTGAAGTGAGATGACTCGACCTAATTATCTGTCCCTTTACAACCCACTTCTTCATATGGGGTGGATGTAAACTTTCCTTGTGTAGGTATTGATAGGCAAAAACTGATTTTCTAAAAATCCTACTTCTGAAACCATTATTTAATGAATTATGTGGCAACTGTATGTCCAAAAAGATAATTGTCTCACCATAGCCACTCACACTAAAATGTAAGAATTCAGTTGTATTATTCAAATACTTAACAAATTCATTGAACCTTACTTCATCTCCTTCCAAACAAAAAACAAATAATCAATGTAATGAAAATACAATTTAATTTCATCATTAAAGGAATGTCCTGTCAAAAACTTATTCTCCCAGTTTGCCATTAATAAATTGGCAAAAGCCAGTGCTACCCTTAACCTCATAGCTACACCAGATATTTGTTTGAAAAATTGATCATTGAACCTGAAAAAATTGTTATCCAATACTAATTCCATTAGTGAACATATTGTATTAACTTTTGTATTGCTAAAATCTGTCTTGTGTGTCAGGTATTCCCTTAAATATTCTAAACCTGTTTCCTGATCAATGGATGTCTATAATGATTTCACATCCAGTGAAGCAAAACAAAAATGTCCCTGTAGTGCTCCAAACTTTTTCAATTCTTCCAGTAAATGCCAAGAATCTCTCAAATAATGTTTGGACTTTTGCACATGGGATTAAGAATATGATCAAGCCATATTGAAATGGATTCAGTTTTAGACCCTTTTGCTAAAATGGTGGGCCTAAAAGGTGGATTGACCATGTTACTCTGAACTTTTGGAATACCAAAAAGTATTGCCATCTTTGGACAATCAACTTGTAAACATATGTAGTGGCACTAGTGTTACATTGTATGGAAGTCATCTTCTATACCCACACAGGTATAATGTTCAAATCAGACCCAGTCTACTACTATGTTATTGGTTGGTGGTATATTCCGGTCATTCTGTGATCTTATGAATCACTATTAATTTTACTAACACTTAGGAGAGCCTTTAACATAGCCCCATGCATCCACTATCCTCTTTTTTCATCTGGCCACATGACACCCTTCCTGCAGAGGTATGGCAGATGTCCTCATGTCAAATATTCCCACACACAACATAAAGCAGAGTCATTCCATGAGCCTCTGCAAACCATCTCCAGACCATTGCATGTGTGATTGCTAATTCTGTCATGGTGTGGCGCATATGTGGTATATGGACATTATGTACTTCAGTCAAAACAATGCATACATACACACATAGCCTTCTGATCTTCCATCATATAAATATATAGAGTTTGTTTTAAATGGTAAAATAATGGCTAGAAATTTATGTGATGTTGTCTGTTAGGTTACTAATGTTCTATGATGCTGTGAACATTTCACATGTCAATGTTGCTGTCTTTGACATGTGCGATGTTGAGGTGTGGCTGGATGGTAGGCCTATAAGAGGGTATTATAATCTGTGCTGTGATGAAGTTAGTTATTGATGACCGCTGCTGTTTCATTACATGTTCCTTCCATAACAGCTGTAGTAATACGCCTCCTGAAAACTGTTGACCTGGGATGATACTATGTATATTGTTGGCTTAGTAAGGCTTAGTAATTGTTGATCTCTGGGCTTTGTCTTAGTTCCTGTGCTATCCATATCCTTATTTGGATAAGAGGAAGCTTCTTTGTTCACCAGTGGGAGTGGGGAGTACTGAGCAACCTATTTGTCCCTAGATGATTGGTTCCAGCCCAGCAACTTGTAGTTTATTGGCCATTTTGGGTCAATTCCTGGCTCTTTTCAACCCCCTGCTATAAAGCCCACTTTTGTGCTGTTTTTTCACTTGTAAAAGACTCAGCACAGCTCCTTGTGGTGTCCTGCAGAGTTCTACAAGCAGCAGAGAGTGAAAGAGTGACTTTCCTGGATTTATAAGTATTTTTTCTGGCTTTCGCTTAAATTACTGCATCTCGACTGCATTTCGCTTAAAAAACAGTTCTGCATATTGTTTTTACTGTACTTGTGTTGAATTTATACTGTTAGCACTTTTAAAAGGTATTTTTTGTTTAATTTAATTGTTAGGCTAACACACTCAAGTGCGCTAGCCGTTTTATAGCATTTACTGTTTGTTACTTCATCTTTTTCTCCTTTCCCTGTAAAAAAAGAAAACAAAAAAATAATTGTTTTCCCGCTTTTCTGAACTAGAATAGTCCAGTCTTCAGATTTTGCTGATCTCTGGGCTTTGTCTTAGTTCCTGTGCTATCCATATCCTTATTTGGATAAGAGGAAGCTTCTTTGTTCACCAGTGGGAGTGGGGAGCACTGAGCAACCTATTTGTCCCTAGAGGATTGGTTCCAGCCCATCAACTTGTAGTTTATTGGCCATTTTGGGTCAATTCCTGGCTCTTTTCAACCCCCTGCTATAAAGCCCACTTTTGCACACTTTTTCACTTGTAAAAGACTCAGCACAGCTCCTCGTGGTGTCCTGCAGAGTTCTACAAGCAGCAGAGAGTGAAAGAGTGACTTTCCTGGATTTATAAGTATTTTTTCTGGCTTTCCCTTAAATTACTGCATCTTGACTGCATTTCGCTTAAAAAACAGCTCTGCATATTGTTTTTACTGTACTTGTGTTGAATTTATACTGTTAGCACTTTAAAAAGTTATTTTTTGTTTAATTTAATTGTTAGGCTAACACACTCAAGTGCACTAGCCGTTTTATAGCATTTACTGTTTGTTACTGCATCTTTTTCTCCTTTCCCTGTAAAAAAAGAAAAAAAAAAAATCCTTGTTTTCCCGCTTTTCTGAACTAGAATAGTCCAGTCTTCAGATTTTGCTGATCTCTGGGCTTTGTCTTAGTTCCTGTGCTATCCATATCCTTATTTGGATAAGAGGAAGCTTCTTTGTTCACCAGTGGGAGTGGGGAGCACTGAGCAACCTATTTGTCCCTAGAGGATTGGTTCCAGCCCAGCAACTTGTAGTTTATTGGCCATTTTGGGTCAATTCCTGGCTCTTTTCAACCCCCTGCTATAAAGCCCACTTTTGCGCGCTTTAGCGCATTTTAGCGCAAATTAGCACAAAGTTGCTCATAGAGCAGCATAGGGCAGCGCCGGTTAATCAAGTTTAAACTATTTCTGGCTCCGTAAAGTCTGCTCTTCAATTTTTCCCTTAGAACTGTTCTACTTGCAATCTAAACAGCCTATACTCTATCTGAAAAGCTCAGAACTTGCTCCTAAAGCATTTTTTATACAGGTAAAGCACTCTTAAACAAAAGAAAGTACTTCATTCACCTAAATTCCCTTGAGTACCCATTTCCCTATAGGTCCTTTCTGACTCAGTTACACAGCAATCTTTTTCACTATTTCTAGCATGTCGAAGGGTCAGTTGCTGGTGTCCTCTCCTGTTCAGCTGGTGAATCTGGGAATCTTGAGGCAATGTTACAATTGCCTCATGTACACAGACAACCCTCTCCTCCTCCCAACAAATACAATTATATGTGAGAGATGCAACTATATAGCCAAACTGGAGGCTGAGATCTCTCAATTCAGTACTGGCAAGACCAGTCAGGAGGAGAAGGTAACGACGCACACCACAATCCTAGTCTCACATAGAACTATCACAACTGCAAACCAAACACATAAACACACAGAAACATACTCGGAGGTGCTGATTAAAAATCTACCAAAACAACAGAGGCTCCAAAGTAGACAGCCAAGCAACCGCCACCTCAAGACATAGCACATGCAACACATAGTTCACAAAGTCAGTGTGCTAAACAGTCACAGCCCTTAAGGCCAAACAACATGCCAGACACACTTGTAATAGGTGACTCCATAGTCAGACACACTGACGTCCCGCTCACCAGATTGAACAAGGAAAAGGTCACAGTAAGCTGCCTGTCGGGAGCTAGAATCCGCCACATAACACAAGCACTCAGGTCACTCCACAGCAAGTACAAATATGACTCAGTCATTGTACATGCCGGTGTGAACGACCTGAGACGTACCTCCCTGGACTACATGAAAAGAGACATAGAGGAACTCTCTGATTATGTAGCCCAGGCCGGTATGACCCTGACCCTGAGCAGCATCTTACCCTCACCAAGAATGATGCCACAGTACAAAGACAAAATGATCGGTTTTAACAATTGGCTTAATTACTGGTGTCATTCTAAGTGGATCCAATGTCTGTCTGCTTGGGATGACATGCTTGACAAGCCACGCTGCTCAAGGGATGGCTTGCACCTGTCACCCCTGGGCTTCCGGATATTGGCCAAGGCTCTTGCCACCCCCATAGTGCCTTGGCAAGGCTGAAATGACAAACCTACCTCCCTAGAAAACACAAGTGGAAAAAAACTAAGGGTAATGCTGCTCAATGCCAGAAGTCTAAACCTCAAGATGCACGCCCTCAAAGCCCTCCTCAATATGGAGAACATCGATGTCTGTGCAGTGACTGAAACCTGGTTCAAGGCTCCTGAGAGCACCCCAGCACTATCAGGTTTTACCTCATATCATGCTTTCCGGCCCCAAAACTTGGACCAAACCACAAAAGGAGGGGGAGTATCCATATTCATCAAAGATACCCACACCTCCAGGTTAGTGGCAATGCATGAAGCATCGGAGACCATCCAGGTGCAACTAACCATAGGCAAAACTGCCTTACAGTTTGTAGCATGCTACAGACCACCCTCTCAAACTCAGGAACCCCACACAGCCTTCCTGAAGACAATGGAGAGTTTGAATGTCTCTCCAAATACCATCATATTGGGAGACTTCAACTACCCAAACATAGACTGGGAACATTACTCAAGCCCCAACACCCTAGCCCAAAGGTTCCTAGAATTCATAAACTCAAATGCAATGGAACAACTAGTCACCATTCCCACAAGAGGAGGCAATATACTAGACCTGATCATCACAAACACGGGGACAAAATGCTCCACACCGGAAGTATATCCCTCTTTGGTAAGATCAGACCATAAATTAATCTCACTGGAAATCCACATCCCACCCCCACCCCCTGCACAAAAGACCACAGTGAAAAACTTCTCAAAAGCCAACTTCACACTTCTTAAGACTGAAGTGGTATCCTTCAAGGCCCCTGGGCCAGTGGAAACCACAACCTACACTGCTGAATCCTTTGCAAATGCCTTCTACGGACACCTTCAAGAATGCATGGATCATGCAATCCCAAATAAAACCAAGACCCATTCCCCCAAAGGCAGGTGCCCAGTCTGGTGGACCCCAGCCATAAACAAACTTTACAACAGGAGGAGGAAGCTACTACATGACAGAGCAAAATCCCTAAAAGGGAAGGCATCTCTGATCAGTACTAGCAAAAAACTACTATCACTCATAAAATCATCCAAGGCCAACTTTGAGAGAAAAATCGCAAAAGCCACAAAAGACAATCACAAGGCCTTCTTTAGCTATGTTAGAAACCTGTGTGGAAACTCCCAGATATGCTCAGAGTTAGTCCAAAATGACACAAAATACACTGAACCCACTGACATTGCCAACATTCTGGCAGACAGGTTCAGTGCAAATTTCTCCTCCCCCAAAAGGAGAAATAACTATCCCAGCAGAGTGTAGCCTCCCTAACATCTCAGATGCCCAGGTGAGAGCGGCCCTCTCTAAAGCTAAAAACACAGCATCAATGGGACCAGACGGTGTCCCGGGCTGTGTGCTACATGAACTCCAAGAGGAACTAAACCCACACATAAGGCTGCTGTTTAATCTTAGCCTTGCTACAGGATACATACCCAAAGAGTGGCGTACGGCAACAGTGGTCCCACTTCACAAAGGCGGTGCTTCTACGGACCCTGGAAATTACCACCCCATAAGCTTGACAAGCCTGTTCTGCAAAGCTATGGAGAGGATCATTATGGAACTCATAAACAAAGACAGTGGGGACCTACAGACATTGGATCCTACCCAATTTGGCTTTGTCAATGGCAGATCCTGCCTTTTGAACTTGGTCGACTTTTTTGAAACAGTCACTAAGGCCATTGATGAGGGTAAGGCAGTTCACACAGCCTACCTTGACCTTGCAAAAGCCTTCAACACAATACCCCACTCAGGCATCATAGACAAACTCACCAGCTTAAATGTAAACCCATATGTCACAAGATGGGTTGCAAACTGGCTCAAGGACAGAACCCACAGGGTCAGAGTTGCTGGAGCTATGTCAGACTGTATGCCAGTCACAAGCGGTGTCCCACAGGGCTCAGTCCTGGGACCCCTCTTGTTCGGCATTTATTTTTCCGAGGTACAGGCAAACATAGGAGGATTGTGGCTGACAAAGTTCGCAGATGACTGCAAACTGGGCGCCATAATTGATACTCCAGCGGACACAAACATCCTTCAGAGAGGCCCCATAGAAATGGATAATTGGTGCCAGAGCCATGGCCTTAAGCTGAACGCCAAAAAATGTATAGTCATACCCTTTGGGAAAAACAAGGTACCCACAAATTACCACATAGGTGGTAATCCATTAAATCGGAAGAGGTAATCAGGGACCTAGGGACCCAGGTTGACAGTAACCTCTCATTTGACACTCACATTGCCAAAGTGGTTAGGAAGACCTTCTATATTGCCCACCTTATCATGAAGGGTTTCACATCTAGATCAAGAGAGGTCATTGTGCCCATGTACTCTTCTCTTATCAGGCCAATGATTGAGTACAATGCCCCATTTGGGATGTATCTTACCCGACACCTGCAGCAGTTGGAAAGACCCCAAAAGTTCCTCACCAAGAGGATAAAGGGTCTTAAACATATGTCATATGCTGCCCGACTGAAAAAACTCCAGCTCTATTCAGTTGCATACCGCCTACTCAGAGGTGATCTGTGCCTGACGTACAAGGCCATGTCCAATCCGGAATTAATGGATATGCTCCACCTCAGAAAATCCAAATCCATTAGAGCCATGAGAGCAAGAGACTTAAACCTCAACACAGAAATAAATAGGACGTGCTGGTGGGACAGATTCATAACCCAGAGGCTCCCTACACTCTGGAACAGAATCCCAATCCATGTTAGGCAGAGCCTCTCACTAACTCTATTCAAGAGAAATCTTGACGAGTGGATGGGAGATCGTAGGTTTACCCCCGGGGTCATCTCTGTGTCACTACTAGACAGAGGCACAGTAAACTAAACCCTAAAAGGGCGTAGTATTCTCATCCTAAGGGGTGGTGAAAGCCACACACACTCTGGCTAGGCTTATAAATGCTCTAGGGCAGATAGCCTAGTATGAACCTATGAACCTATGTGCTTTGTAATGGAGCAAATCAACATTCCATGCAGTTCTTATTCAACCATCAGCGTCTATATCACAACATCAAAAAAGCAAAATGAATGCTCACAAGAGCGAAAATGCCAAAACTCGAATTGTGGGGGCACCCCCCACTAAATATATATTCCAACTCTGAGATCGCATTACAGTGAGGAAAGGGCAATTATCCCAATCTTCACTGTACTGCAATCTCCAAAACGGACCCTCGACATTTCGGCATGTCGTTCAGCATTTCCATTTTTCAATAACGTGATATAGATCCAACCATCACAGTGACACCTGTAATATGGCACATGTGCATATGTATACATACCACCAGTAAATGCTCTGTGATATGCATCAGTATAAATTCATACTGATTACATGGACACATACGTCTTGTTTCATCCACATGTTGTGATATATACACAAATATCACGTTTTAATTCAATTGCAATCTTATGGAATTCCTTATACTGCAATTGTGTTGACATTCCCAAGAATTATTGAGGTGGTCACCAGCACCATTGTGTGACTATTATCATTTCTGCCAGTAACTGTTCTGCATTAGCCACAGGCAACTCATTTGCAATGTGGCCTTATATGGTATCAGGCCTCTCAAATACAGCTTTCCAATGAAAAACATATAGACATATGTTGTGCAATTGACGTAATTATGTGACATTGTTAGACTTGTAAGAATGTGTGAACTGTGTGACATGTGATGCATAAGCAAGGGTGTATTTGGAGGTGTTATCACAAATATTTTATTTAAATAATTGTGAAATGTTAAGGGGGGATACACAACTAAGTGAAGCTGTTTATGGATGCCACCAGACATACTCAACTGGAGAATATAGACAATCTAGTAGCTGACAGTTTGTCTCACACTTCAACCCCCTGTCGCCACTGGCCATCAGCCCAAGCATGCATGCAAACATTACTCAGTTTTTCTTCTCGGGACAGCAGCTCATCTGTTCACTCTCTATGGCTAATAACACAATATCAATGGGCTCTGACACCATCCCAGGTTACCTATAGTGTGGCCTAAAACCTGACCTAGTAGACACAGTTGGATCTCTACTGAAACAAAAACTCCAGACAGCCTACGTTCTTGTAGAAGGGTGTACAACAGCAGTCATCTGCCTGAACAGGGGGGAAACATCACATGATGTATGGACCTATAGACCCACAATCCTGACGCCCCTCATTTGTGTGGCAGACCAATGATTCATCATGGATCTTATCCAAAAGGACATGAGTAAACTCCCGACTGTGTACCAAACCCATGTTTGATTTGTTAAGGCTACATCCTGTCAGTTAAATCTATTTGATGTATTCAAGTAGGTCACTGGTGGGGCATGCATGAGGAAAACACTATCATCCTGTATAACTTGATCTGGCTAAGGCATTTGACACAAATCCACATTTGGGTCTTGCAGAGAAACAGTCTCAAGTTTGCATAAACACCAACATCACTGAGTGGATAGTGAAATGGATCACATATAGGACACAGTATGTCAAAGTAATTAAAGTTACATCAATCTAGAGTCCAGTGACCAGTCCCATACCTCAGGTTCCTGTCCTAGACCCTTTCATGTTCATTGTTTTTTTTTTTAAGTCTCAGATGCTAAGACAAACATAAACATCCTGTGTCTAACCAGCTTTGTGGATGGCTGCAAATTCTGGACAATCATTGAATCCAAGATTTGTATTGGTATAATGCATACAATATTAAAATACAGAGAGGATTGTTGCCAGAGACATGGAGACACAATAGATGAACACAGATTAATGAGTAGATTATTTCCTTTATGAAAGCAAATGCACAAGCTAATTCCAATACAGACAGCACACCATAATGAGCAAACCAAGTGGTATGCGACCTGTGTATTCAGGTATATAGTGCATAGAACTTCCACCAGCATGGGCCCACAATGATGACTAATCCCATTGTATGTATCACAACTCCTGAGTGTGTACAGGACATCCACATCAAAGACATTATAGTCCCATTGTTCTCAGCCCTCATCACAGTAATAATAGAGTACAATACACCCATTTGCATGTACCTCCAAACACATCTTGAAGGGATGGCTTACTCAAGTGTATCATTTTTGCCACAGTAAGCTACCACACATCTTTTCAGCCATACCTATGTATTCTTTTTGCTGCATAACCATTAAGAGGTGACAGTGCAGAACTCCATTCAAGGTGTTATAGAAGGTGTATGTGTGCTACGTGTTCCTGTGATGCATCCAGTAAATACATACCTCATTGATAACATTGATGGCATGGTTTACAGTTGGGAAAGTGTGGATTGCGGCATATATAAGCCATGCAAACCTGTCAGCTAGCCAAGATTGAGCGTAATTGAAAATACAGTTTTGAGAGTGCCCCTCTTAACACCTCTGAAAGGTGTCTGTTATTGATGAAGGAGTGCTTGATTCCCCTCATAGATTACTGACAAATCATGACAGTTGTACAAGTGTGATCATGCAGGACATGAATATGAACTCACAATCACATATTTTATGTCAATGACACAGATGACTGGTGTTATTAATCTGATATGGTCTGTGAATGTGTGTGTCTCTGGCTGCTGTTGTCTATGATCCTGCTGCTGCATGTCCCGCTTGGTTCAGACCTATGCTGACATTACATTCACATTCAACCAACTCATTTTGCACATATTTACAATATGCACATACTCCTAGTGTATATAACATCCTTGATAAATGTCCTCTCCAGTAATCATGTCAGAATGCTTATATCACAACCAATCATCTCCATTGATATGTGACCTTGTATGAAATTCACATAGTATACAATAACTGTGTAATGATATGACTAAACCCATAAAGGAGGTGTAAACAACAGTATGTACTGTAGCATGTAGATATGGGATTACTGTTCATGCCACAACTGTCTTGTCTTTGTGGTGTACATATATTGGCATGCCCTTATCTACTGTGCATTACCATGTTTCACTTGTCCTCTTCCACTGTCTTCATTCCTGCAATTCATGCATGTGGCCCTTTGAATATACACACACTTCCCCAGAATAATTATTTATAATTCAGTCTATGTACCCTTGCTGATCACCATGAAAATTTTTATTCAGTATGCCTATAACAGGTTTGTACAGTACTCTACACTCACTACACTTTTCTATAATGTGTTAGAATTTTATGCATTGCCTTATATTAAATCCTGGTAGCCATTGTGGCTGTCCACGCAATCCTGCAGAACTAGTTTACTCGTAGGTTCTGCCCTTTTAAGCCGCCCAGGCTTAACGTCGTGTTTGGCTAATCACTTTTGCTTAGTTAATTTTGTGTATCTATTTTGATAGCCACAGTGTGTTGTGCTTTCGCCGACAGCTTTTCAGATTACTCTTCATATGCCTCTTCTCATCCATAAACTCATCCTGTTCTGAAGAGACGGGGAAGTGATAGCTGAAGGACAACCTCTCTCCCATCCACAGAACCTCATGGTGAATTTGCTTCAGTGCTGAGCTCAACTGAGTCTTTCGAGTGCTTATTTTCAAGTCTCTCGAGCAAGTTCGCTTGCTCGCCGTTGGATTTTCTGAGGTTTTTAATTTTCATGTCTGCAGATGTATCTGGAGCACGGGTTATGCCGAGTAGAGCTGGAGTTTCTTTAACTTGGGGCAGCAGTGTGTATCCTGTTTGAGGCCTTTGATCCTCTTGGCATTTTGAGCCTGCATCTTTCATGGTACCTGGGTGTGGTGTCTACATCCCACTGCAGCATTATGCTCTTGGTCCAGCCTCTGCAGGGATTCAAAAAGCAGCAAAGAGGCCTCCCTGGATGAGATGAGAGAGATGAGGGATGAGTAAAGAGATGGGATGACCTGTTTTATTAGTGACCACTCATGCGTGGTTTGTTCTACTAAATGTTTTTCTAACTTTTCTCCCCAGGTCCCTAAAGGACTCTTCTGTGCCACTAACTTGCCACCATGTACTGAATAATTTTCCACTTTTTTTGCCAAGGGGCACCCACTGTTATTTTTGGCGTTATGCCTAGAAGGCACTGAATGCACCGGTTGAAGCTTATGGCTGGCATGCCTTGGAGGATGCTTGTGTGTTATGAGGAGTGGATGGTTGTGCTGTTGTGCAGTCTGGAGAGTTGGCAGTTTGGTCAGCTTGTAGTCATTCATGATACATGATACCTATACCCGAACATGTTGGCCAAAAGGCTGTCCAGAAAGGGGCGCCACTTATGTGGTTTGCCAGGTCTGACATAGCTGCAGCGGCCTAAATAACTTGGGACTTCTATGTCCATGCGCAGTTTAGCCTTCTAGTGACATAGGGGTTTATATTTAAGCTAGGGAGCTTATCTAAGCTTATGAGAAATTATATATGTCCCGAGGGGCTTGCGGCGAGGTCCAGGCAGGCTGTGTATGGTCAGCTTTTGCGTAGGTGGCCTTTGAAATTGGTGATCAAAGAAATTCAATGGTCAGGTTTTAGAGGAGGGAATAATAACACAGGTTTAAACTGGGTTATGCCAGTGTCTGTAGGTCCCCAAACATCTTTTATTTATGAGGTCTGATGATGATTCTTTATGAGGTTTATGGCCAAAGCTAGTCGGCTTTATGGGGCGATAGTTTCCAGGATTAAATGATAGTTTCCAGATGTGTGGAGGAAATTTGTTTTGTATGCCACTTTTTGGGTACATATCATGTAGTAAGGCTAAGAGTGACTGTAGTTTTTAGTTTTGTGCTTGTTTAGCTCTTCTTTCATGTAGACGCAGGCCCGGGACACCATCTGGTCCCATTGATGCTGTGTTTTTTGCTGGGAGATGGTGTGGCTTTTACCTGAGCATCTGAGATGTCAGGGCAGCACCTGGGGGGATAGATATTTGCCCTTTTTGTGGGGAGTGGGGAGAAGTTTGCACTGAACCTGTGTCCGTAATGTGTTGGCAAATGTCTGTGGTCTCTGTATTTTTTTGTAAACACGTCTCCATGTCTGCAAGTGTTTGTGCTGATTTATGCAGTCTCATGGCCAGCAACACTGTTGCTAGCCACAAAACCATGGTTGTATTCATATATGTGCAATGCACGACATGCATACGTAATTAGTGTTGCTGCTCATTGAGCTAATATGTAAACTCCTTGCAGGTGTCGCTAAGCCGACATGGAGTTTATTGAATCCTCAGGCATATTTTTTCACTGCATGTTACATTCTATTCTCTGCGTATTTATTATTTTAACTATTCTCTGTTATTTACATTTCCTGATACTACTGTGTTTATTGTTCTTCCCTCTTTGCTTCTTCCATCACAATTTTCTTAGACTTTCTGAATATCATTTTTCTGACAAAGACTTGGTAAGATTATGTCCATCTTGTATGGTTTCAAATGGGCACTCACAAGGGTTAAAACAAAACTTGAGTATGGCTACCTAGTGACAAATTATGTCATAAAAAGGAAGTGATATAACAGCCAAATTTAATATACTGACATAACAACAATAGCCTAGTTTAGGATTAATTTGTGAGGCAGCAACTATTCCAAATAACGAAGTGATGTGCTTAGCTCTTGTGCTAATCATTGCTGATTGTTTTCTGCAGCTCACTCTTGCTATGAGTATTGGTTTTAAGCACAATAGGCATATACTGATGTCATTCTTGTGCTTTGTATCACTGTCTATGTGTATTTTTGCTGCTGTAGAAAGATACAGGCATCCGCATAATTCTTTCTGCTTTTTTTTGTCATACTAAGCCAGTTTTCAAGTCCTGTTCCATCACACTTGATATGGCATTTGACCTTTAACAGGTGCAAACATTATTCTTTTCCAAACCATATAATTAATTCATTCATTTATTAACTGATTTCCTTCTTAATTCAGGTCATTGTGACAGTTATGAGCAAGCCAGATCCTAACATGTTCCTCACTAGCACTAGACAGAGAAACAAATTTTGAACAGGGCACCAAACAATCAAAAGACACAGAACTCACTCATTTTTGTACTATGCATGCATCAACAGATAATTTGGAAGAATGCCACTTACCAACAGCACAGATCTAAAATGTGTGAGGAAATGAGAGCATCCAGCAATATGTTATGCAGCTCTAGGGGTGATGTGCAGACTCCACATATTAAGCACATTTGTTGAGAATCAAACTAATGAACAAAGCACTGTGACACAGCATTGGAATTCAACTGTTTCACCCATGGAGCTACTTATCACAAGCTCAACTTAGCTGCCTAATTGCATGAGGTTATATATACAGCAAAACTATTATCCAGATAGTATATAATAAATTTCTACCCTTACATAGTTGTGAGTACAGCTGAGAACACGTAGTTTAAGTAAGGATTTAAAACACATAATTATAACATTCTGGGAATGTCATGATTTCTGTGTTAATGGAGTATCATACAAGTATTTCAAAATATTAACATCGAAAGCTTTCAATGCATCTGCACCTTAACTTATACTTATGTTTTGCTTATGCTTTTTCAGCATTCCTTTTTAAAAACCCAAGTTCAGTCATGCACAGACTTTTGAAATGGATATGAAGTGCCAGGTCTCTGTGGTCTAGACAGAAAAAGCCCTGACTATGATCCAGATAACCAAGGCTGGACTAGCAGCCAGGGACAGAAGGAGCTGGCGTGGAGGAGGGAAAGCAGCAACAGAGCAAAGGCTGCTCAACTCTGCCAGGAGAGAGGGTGATGGTACACACGTCCAAGGTGCATCCCCGTGGAGATATAGACCATATCAGAGCCCTTGATTCAATACAACAGGGCCCTTTGGATGGTTACTTTTATTTATTCATTTATTTATTGCAGTTTAATAACTGGGTAAGGAGCCCAGTGAATTGTCACTTTTCAGCCATGATCTTATCTCCAGAGGAGTAGCAATATCAAATCATATGGTAAATATACTATTTTATATATAGCAGTGAGGGGTGACAGAGAAGGCTTGATGGTCACCGGGATTCAAGAGCAAAAAGGAAATTGTTAAGAAGAAGTTTTTCTTTCCTTTTTTTTTACTTTGATCTGCCATAAATGCAAATCCATTAACATTATAAGTCTGATAACAATATGCAGACTTCACAAACTTTGCCACATTGTTGAAAAGGTCTGCTGGTATTTCAGTGTTTTCTATTTTTATGTCTTATACCTTCATACAGTTTCAGAAACAAGAAATGCCATAGGACTGGCAAGGATTCTTTACATTTTATGGAATAGTGTCTGTATCTACACATGCTGTGTGTCATTTTGGGGTCATCTGCTGTCAGGTACAGCACTGTGCCTGACAAAAAGTCTGGTCTATTTAGAGATTCCAAGAAAATAGTAATAGCATTATTTATTTTAAAAACGTATGCTGGGAGTAGGTACTTCCCTGTTTAGTATATGTTGTAATGTATGTGTGCAGTGAAGCAGTCCCAGCAACCATCAGTGCACGTTAGGCTAAACTGATTTCTGAAATGGCATTCAGGTGACAGCACCAAAACACTACATTACTTGACATCTACTGCACCTTTATTAGAGTATGAGGAATGCAGGATGCCTATAACCATGAGATGTCAAGAAAACACTAACTCTAGAGATGTAATTAATACAGCAGGCAAAAGTGACAAAACCACTAGATGGTAATCATATTGTATAATAATGACATAACAGTTTTCAAATGCTTAATAATTGTAATTAGAATCAACACTAATTAAGTTAATTATATACCTACACAGTTATCAAAATATGTCATTGCTGCAGTCTAACAATGCAACATAAAAATGCCTGTGTCTGCATTTAATCAGTAAGTTAGTAGGAGCTGTTTTGACACTGTTTATATAAGATGTCAACTCTGACCATATTTATCATTTGTGAAGTCTCCTGGGGTCAGTGGGAATATATGAATGACATTAACTTTATTTAAATCTTTGACAGATCTCACATGTGTTGTGTTTCTGTTATAAACTGATAAAACAATGTCAGTCAGGCAGAAAATACAACTTTATATGAGCAGTAGTTTTACAAGAATGTGCTATGTGTTCATGTTCATAGGCTCATATGTGTATACTAGACTAATGACCATTAAGGCCCTTATAAGACTAGCTATGCAACCCAAATGGGACCAGCAAATTTAATTTCAATAGAGGGGAATTTACTGACTGTCTCTGTCCACCAGAGACATAGGTACAAGACCAGGTGTGAATTTTCGATTGCCCATTCATTGGTCCAAAGTGTGCTTAAATAGGGTTAGGAAGGAATTTTAAAAACTGCATATATACATAAAAAAATCTTCTAATTCTAGTACTGCTTTACATTATTCATTTTTCTCCATTTCAGATATTTTGCTAGAATGTATTAGCTTAGATGACACATGATGTTATTTAGTGTGTGCTTGCTTGAGTGTGTGTGTGTGTGTGTGTGTGTGTGTGTGTGTGTGTGTGTGTGTGTGTGTGTGTGTGTGTGTGTGTGTGTGTGTGTGTGTGTGTGTGTGTGTGTGTGTGTGTGTGTGTGTGTGTGTGTGTGTGTGTGTGTATATGTATACATGTGTGTATATATATATATATATATATATATATATATATATATATATATATAAATATAGTTTCATTTTATAATCTCAAAATACTGAAATATCAAATTTCAGTATTTCGAAACCATAAAGTCGAATTTTTAAAATAGCAAAACTTCATTACTGCAACTCTGAAAATGTCGAAGTCGCGATTATGGTGTTCCCGTAAGAGACGTGGGATGTAATGTGTTCCTGATGTACGGTTTGGTGTGTGGATTTGGCAGGAGATTGAGGTAAGTGAATATTTTTTTAAGGGTTTTGGGTAGTATTTGAGTGTATGTGAGTGCATTCGGAACATTTAGGTGTGGGTTAGGGTAGGCAGGTAAAAGTATGAGTGTTTAAGTGTTAAAAGTGGTAGTGTTTCTATATATGTAATGTGTGTGTGCAAGGGGACTGTACAGTGTGTAGTGGTGAGTTTACTGTCTTTTTCTGTTTGTTACGACCTCAGAGATAGTATATATAAATAGTGGGGGTGCAGGGGGGCTTGCCCCTTGTTATTTGTAGGTAGGTTTGTTTATATGTGTTTTTGTGTTTGTGTGTGTTTTGTTTGTTTGTTGTAATGTGGGAAGGATGGTGTATGTGTTGTATGGTGTATGGTGTGTTTAAGTTCACGATTTTGAATTTCACACTTTTGGGGTTTCGGTATTTTGACATTTCGGCTTTATAGTCTTGAGATACTTTAATTCGATACTTCAGTATTTCAAGATTATAAAGTGAAACCATAAAAGAAATATATATATATATATATGTGTATATATATATATATATATATATATATATATATACATATATATATGTCTGGATCTCCTTCAGAAGCGCAAAGTTTTAAAACTTCAAACTTCAAACAGCTGAGACCATAAGATCGAAGTTTTGAAACATTTTTAATGGAGATCACTGTACAGCATGGAACAAGATATTTACCCCTCACTGTAGTACGATCTCAGAGCTGGTAAATTGATTTAGCAGGGAGGATGTGGGGCACAGCCCCCCATATGGAGGGTATAGGGAGGCTTGCCCTCCCTGCACAAACATAACATTTTTTTTTTTTGCTTTTATTTCGCTATTGAAGTTTCAATAATTCAATCTTCTGGACTCGGACATTTGAAGTTCGAAGTTTTGAAAATTTAAACTTTTGAAGTAGATCCATATATGTGTATATATATATATATATATATATATATATATATATATATATATATATGTGTGTGTGTGTGTGTGTGTGTGTGTGTGTGTGTGTGTGTGTGTGTGTATGTCACTTAACCATAAACGAAAAGTAGAACCCCACTTTAGCGAAAGTGCACTTCAACAAAAGTGCACTTTCATTGAAGTCTAGGTGCCCGATCGCTTCACAAATAACAAAAGTATAACAAAAACATGCTTTTGCTGGGAGGCAAGCTCCCTTGCACCCCTGACCCACCCCTTCTTAAACATACCATCTCCATGATCACACTATAGCGAGGAAAAGGGAATATTCCCATTCCACACTGTATTGTGATCTCTGTAGTCAGTTTTCAAAGTTTCAGTACTTCAAACAAGAGGGTTTTTACAAGTGAAGTTTGAAGTACTGAAACTTCGACCAAAAACAGTAGATCCATATATATATATATATATATATATATATATATATATATATATATATATTCTGTATTCTATGTATTTCAGTTAGTGTAGTCTGCTTTATTCAATGTCCCCTAAAACATATCTCATAAGTCAGTAATCCTGAAATGTAATAAAATATTCACTTCATCACCGAAAAAGGAAAATTATTCATAGGTTATCTTTGGTCTGTCATCTGTGGATAACTGTTCTATTTGACAACTATGAATTAAAGGTTATATTGCTTTAATAATATGGGATAGTAGGTGCAGACTGCAAGTAAGGTCTATTGTAATACAAGCTGAGTTTGCATGAGAACTTAATCTTCTGGTTTAAGTGTGTTTGCTAGATCTGTCTGTTACATGTCTCTGAAAGGAAGATCACTACTAAAAGAAATGCAGGGAACACTTTTGAACAGCACTCTTGATTACAAATATAATTAACACTCTTTGGGTTTGCTCTATTGCATTGTTATTGAAATATTTCTTTTGATGGTTTGGGGATTAGCTGTATTAATTTGTTCTCTATAAAACTTTGTTTTCATGAATATTATATTGTTTGGAAAAAGATAAACACAGATTCACCATTATGATGTCACTGAATTGTCGTTTTTTTTTTTTTTTTTTTTATACATTTTAGTCTGTATAATGTAAAACCTCTGAAATGCTGAAGACAGCCTCCCAGGGGAGGCCAGGGCCTGTTTCTAGGAAGTATGAGAACGTTGTGTACTTAAAATGGCAATACTTTATGAGGAGCACTAAATGCAGAAAGGGTGTAATTACTGTATATGTGGATTTAGTTGCAAATCTTTTGAACAAGAAGAATAGAGAGTGTGTGTGTGTGTGTGTGTGTGTGTGTGTGTGTGTGTGTGTGTGTGTGTGTGTGTGTGTGTGTGTGTGTGTGTGTGAGGATGAGGTTAGTCTGCTTATCTGCAGTGCTATATGCAGTTTTTGTAGGGAAGGGATTACTTCAAACTGCCAGACTTTAATGTACTGGCCAGTGTATAGTGCCAGTAAATTTAAATTTAACACAATTTGATGGATCATTTTAATATGCTAAAGTTAATTAAATTGTTATGCTGATGATTTTTTCAGGGGGCTGTACTTCCCCCAACTCCTGGGGAAAGGGAAAATATATTTCCCTTTCTTTTGAAGAGGTGTGATCTTGAAGTTAATATAAAGAGATAATAGTTGTGGATGCATAGATCTGAGGATGTAGGAGAGTGTGTTCCCCTTGCAAAAACATTTTAACACAGTACTTCTTTTTAAATTCCCAACACCAGTCAGACTAGACAGTGGGTCAGTGTTGCCAACATGGTGTGCTTCATAAAGTTTGACATTGAGCACATTAAATACACCTTTTTTTTTGTATAGTGAAGCCCAGTGTACTTTTTTATGTCTAGGAGAAGGTTACGAATATTTGAGCAGTTTGTTGGTTGTGCATTGTCAGAGACCAAAAACCTATTGTTAGTTGTGCTTTATGAGAGAAGTACTGATCATGACTAGGTTTTATTTAGTTTAGGATCTTTCTTGCTCCATCACCTGCATAGCAATTGCATTTGATGTGGAATATAAATCACAGAGGAACATGTCAATAAGCTATTGAAATGGCAGAACATATGCAAGTTCATAAACAGCAAATTGCACTATGTAACTGAGGCTGTAAACAATACAATAATGAGCACCTGGCAATGAGGGGGATCACACAGTGTTGTATGATACCAAAAGGAAACATCATTGCAAACTTATCCTTTATGTACAAATGGAGTACAGAGCAAGTCAGTAAACAAATAATTAGTACATAGACCATCCCGAATCAGTTCAACTCGTCCCTGTGAATGTTGCTTTCTTATTCTTCTTTGTCTGTTTGTTTATTTGTTTGTTTAGATTTCAGGAACCCAAGGAGGTGGTCTAATTGAAACAATCTCTTTTGCTTGTTACAAGAGAATAAAGAAATGAAAAGAAAAGAAAGCAGGGGCACAGCACAAACCAGTGGGCAAGAAATCATTCTAACATTTCAAGACATTAAAGAAAATGACATGCTAAAAACAATATTTTTGCAACCCAGAGTAAATATTCATTCATTTATTTTCCAGTAATGCTTTTACTTTTTTGAGTTTTAACAAGGCTAGAGCCTATCCTGGCAAGAAAAGGGCTATGGAACCATTCTTTAACATGATGATGCCAGTCATTTTCAACATACACACAGTCTCACATAACTCACATGAAAGAATGAGAGGCCTGTGATACTGCATCTGTGTTACTCCTTGAGTAGAAGTAGGAAGGTAATGACTATATCATATCCCAATCTAATAACCAAGGAAAACAATGAAAACTGAAATGTAATATATATATATATATATATATATATATATATATATATATATATATATATATATATATATATATATATATATATATATATATATATATATATATAGGAACTTTTCTGTTATCGGGGCAACAGTTCCGCAATGATCGCACAACTGTTAGCCCTGAAGTTCCGAAATAACTTTGAGAAATACGAACATCAGGAGAAAATGTTAACATGTACTCAGGGTGTTTCTGTGTCGCGGAAACCTTTCTGTTTCCCGAGGACTGCTGTCCCCCCCATGCGCCTATAGCATTAGGAAATAAACAAAGCTGAACCGTTAAAAGGCAATCCCATTTTATAGTGTCTGCTTCAAATTAAGCAGGAGCCGTGGAATGGTAAAATGCTTTTTCAAATTTTTTTATTCCCTCTGATTTATTTTGGGTGCATATATATAGCAACTTGTAGCCTAGATGAGTGTAGTTACAGATGTACACTGCTGCCCTGTTAACTTCACATTTAAATTGTATCTTTTTGCTTGTCAGTTGTATGCAGTTAAACTCTTTTTCTAGAGGCTCCTTTAGCTGTTTAAAACTTTCATTTAAAGGCTCACTGCTGCTTTTCAGCTGTGAGAAACATTTCTGCAGTTTGTTCTAAGTAGTGGGGATATTTGTAGCATTTCCATATTCAGGCTTGTATTTGGGCCTAGTGTTTGTGGAGGCTGTGTGTCTGAGCACATATTCAGGGACATCTTGGTTTAGCCAAAGCCATCAGGCATTTCAGTGAGAGAAAATTATTTGAGGTCATTGGCTGACTGAGGTCACCTGGACTACAGCTTAGACTAAGCACCTCATTGGTTCTTTTGAGATTTCTTTCTTAAAAGCTGTCTCAGGTTTCAACCTTCTGTTACCTAAGAAGTTCAGTTGTGAAAAAAAAAAAAAATTTATCTGCTTTTACTGTATTTGTGTTTCTTCCTACTTTATTTTGCTTTTGCGTCATCTTAAAAGTACTAAATTGTATTTATTACTGCTTGGTATAACTCATTCTAAGCCTTTTAGTTTAAGCACTTGGGCTTGAGACCAGTTGTTTTACATTAAGAAGGTTTGTGGTCTGCACTGTAGTGGCAGAACAGGTAGCTTACATCCTTCTAAGTTGGGAACTGCTGATTGAGGGCTCAGTGTCTGTTATTCTAAAAGTGTATTAATTCTGGTTTAAGCACTTGGGCTTCAGGACAGTTATTTTACATTAAGAGGGTTCGTGGTCTGCACTCTTGTGGGAGGAGATGCTGGACTCTGCCCTTCTGAGCTGGGAATTTCTGGTTAAAGGCTTATAGTGCCTGCATATTTGAACTGCTTCTTACTGAAAATGGTACACCTTGTTTGCTGTAGCATAGACTAGATTCAGGCCTGCTGAATCTAGCTTTGTTTGTATGCTTGTTGTTTGTTTGCTTGTTATTTCCCTGAAATGCTAATTCCACCTAAAACGCGGTGTTTCAGCGCTTCTGTGGATCCCTAGTGATATCTGCATTGCTTACTGTATTTATTTCCTTGTTTCACTTGAAAGAAAGTTACTGTTTGTCGTTTTTGCATTTAAGTTACCTGTGACACATTGCATTTAAGTTACCTGGCACTTGCTCACTAAAGCAATTATATAAGTCAGCACTAAGAAATTAAAAGCACTACACCCTCTCAAACTCCCCTTGAGTACCTTGTTCCCCATTGGCCCTTTTTTTCAATTATAAAGGAATTCCGAATACTATTCTAGCATGTCCAAAGGTCAGTTGTCAATCTCCTCTCTGGTCCAGCTGGTGAATCTGGGAATCTTGAGGCAATGTTACAACTGCCTCATGTACACAGACAACCCTCTCCTCCTCCCAACAAATTCCAACACATGTGAGAGATGCAACCATATAGCCAAACTGGAGGCTAAGCTCTCTCAACTCAGTACTGGCGTAACCAGTTAGGAGGAGAAGGAAACCACAATCACTACAATTCCAGTCTCACATAGACCTACCACGACAGCAAACCAAACACATAAACACACAAAAACATACTCGGAGGCTCTAAATAAAAATCTGCCTAAGCAGCAGAGACCTCCAAAGTAGACACCCAAGCAACCGCTACCCCAAAACAAAACACATGCAACACATAGCTCACAAAGCCAGTGTGCCAAACAGTCACAGCCCTTAAGGCTAAAGAAAACACCTGACACACTTGTAATAGGTGACTCTATTGTCAGGCACACTGACGTCCCGCTCACCAGGCTGAACAAGGAGAAGGTCATGGTGAGCTGCCTGTCAGGCGCTAGGATCCACCAACACAAGCACTCAGGTCACTCCAAGGCAAGTACAAATATGACTCAGTCATTGTCCATGCTGGTGTGAATGACCTGAGACATACCTCCCTGGACTACATGAAAAGAGACATAGAGGAGCTCTCTGAGCATGTAGCCCAGGCCGGTATGACCCTGACCTTGAGTAGCATCTTACCCTCACCAAGAATGATGCCACAATATGAAGACAAGATGATCAATTTCAACAATTGGCTTAAGTATTGGTGTCATTCAAAGGGGATCCAATGCCTGTCAGCCTGGGATGACATGCTCGACAAGCCACGATGCTTCGCTAGGGACGGCATGCACCTGTCACCCTGGGCATTCGGATATTGGCAAAGGCTCTTGCTACCCCCATAGTGCCTTTTTTAGGCAAGGCTCAAAAGACAAACCCACCTCCATAGGTATCACAAGGGATAAGAAACTAAGAGTAATGCTACTCAACGCCAGAAGTCTAAACCTCAAGATGCATGCACTTGAAACTCTCCTTAGCATGGAGAACATCGATATCTGTGCAGTAACAGAAACCTGGTTCAAGGCTCCCGAGAGCACCCCAGCACTACCAGGTTATACCTCATACCATGCTTTTCGGCCCCAAAACTTGGACCGAACCACAAGGAGGGGGAGTATCAATATTCGTCAAAGATACCCACACCTCCAGGTTGGTGGCACAGCACAAAGCATCAGAGACTATCCATGTGCAACTAACAGTGGGTAAAACTGCCTTCCAGTTTATAGCCTGCTACAGACCACCCTACCAAACCCAGGAACCCCACTCGGCCTTCCTGAGAACACTGGAAAATATGAAGGTCTCTCCAAACACCATTATAATGGGCGACTTCAACTACCCAAACATAGACTGGGAGCATTACTCTAGCTCCAACACCCTAGACCAAAGGCTCCCAGAATTTATAAACTCAAATGCTATGGAACAACTTGTTACCACTCCCACAAGAGGGAAAAACATACTGGACCTGATCATCATCAACATGGGGACTCTATGCTCCAGACCAGAAGTGTATCCCTCACTGGTAAGATCAAACCATAAACTAATCTCACTGGATATTCACATCCCGACCCCACCCCCTGCCCAGAAAACCACAGTGAAAAACTTCTCTAAAGCAAATTTCACACTCCTCAAAACCAAGGTGGAATCCTTCAAAGCCCCCGGGCCTGTGGAAAATATGGCCCAGACAGCAGAATCCTTTATAAATGCATTCTATGAACACCTTCAGGAATGCATGGATCATGCAATCCCAAATAAAACCAAGACCCAATCCTCTAAAGGCAGACGTCCTTTCTGGTGGACCCCAGCCATAAATAAACTATACAATAGAAGGAGGAAGCTACTACATGATACAGCAAAATCCCAAAAAGGGAAGGCATCTCTGATCAGTATTAGCTAAAAACTATGGGCACTCATAAATTTGTCTAAGGCCAGCTTTGAGAGAAAAATTGCACAGGACACTAAGGATAATCACAAGGATTTCTTTAGTTATGTTAAGAACCTGGGTGGGAATTCCCAGATATGATCAGAATTAGTCCAAAATGACAAAAAATACACCGAACCCACAGACATGATTCAGTGCAAACTTCTCCCCCCCGCCCCACAAAAAGGGCAAATATTTATCCCAGCAGAGTGCTGCCCCCCTGACATCTCAGATGCTCAGGTAAGAGCTGCCCTCTCCAAAGCAAAAAACACAACATCAATGGGACCAGACGGTGTCCCGGGCTGCGTCCTACATGAACTCCAAGAAGAGCTAAACCCAAACATAAAACTACTGTTCAATCTCAGCCTTACTACAGGATATGTACCCAAAGAGTGGCGTACAGCAACAGTGGTCCCTCTTCACAAAGGTGGTGCCTCAATGGATCCTGGAAACTATCGCCCATAAGCCTGACTAGCTTGGTCTGCAAAGCTATGGAAAGGATCATCACAGACCTCATAAATAAAGATATTGGGGACCTACAGACACTGGATCCTACCCAGTTCGGCTTTGTTAAGGGCAGATCCTGCCTCTTAAACCTGGTTGATTTCTTTGAAACAGTCACCAAGGCCATTGACGAGGGGAAGGTGGTCCACACAGCCTACCTGGACTTCGCAAAAGCCTTCGATACAATACCCCACTCGGGCATTATAGATAAGCTCACCAGCTTAAATATAAACCCCTATGTCACTAGATGGGTTGCAAACTGGCTCAAGGACAGAACCCACACAGTTAGAATTGCTGGAGCCATGTCAGACTCCAAACCAGTTACAAGTGGCGTTCCACAAGGCTCAGTCCTGGGACCTCTGTTGTTCGGTATATATTTCTCGGAGGTACAGCCAACACGGAAGGACTGTGGCTGACCAAGTTCGCAGATGACTGCAAACTGGGCACCATAATTGACTCTTCAGCTGACACAAGCATCCTCCAAAAAGGCCTCATAGAAACGGACAACTGGTGCCAGAGCCCTGGCCTCAAGCTAAATGCCAAAAAGTGTATAGTCATCCCCTTTGGCAAAAACAAAGTGCCCACAAATTACCACATAGGTGGTAATCCATTAAGTACAGAAGAAGTAATTAGGGACCTGGGGACCCAAGTTGATAGCAATCTCTCATTTGACAACCACGTGGCCAAAGTGGTTAGAAAAACATTTTATATAGCCCACCTAATCATGAAGGGATTCACATCTAGATCAGGGGAGGTCATCGTGCCTCTTTACTCATCCCTCGTCAGGCCCATAATTGAGTACAATGCCCCTTTTGGGATGTACCTTACCAGACACCTGCAGCAACTGGAAAGACCCCAAATGTACCTCACCAAGAGGATCAAAGGGCTCAAACAGATGCCATATGCTGCCTGGTTAAAGAAACTCCAGCTCTACTCAGTGGCATACCGCCTGCTCAGAGGCAATCTGTGCCTGACGTATAAAGCCATGTCCAACCCTGAATTAATGGACATGCTGCACCTCAGAAAATCTAAATCCCATCGAGCTACGCGCTCGAGAGACTTGAACCTCAGCACTGAAATAAATAGGACATGCTGGAGGGACAGATTCATAACCCAGAGGCTCCCTTCACTCTGGAATAAAATCCCAGTCCAGGTTAGGCAGAGTCCCTCATTGACTCTCTTCCAGAGGAATCTTGATGAGTGGATGGGAGATCATAGGTTTACCCCGGGTATCACTTCTGTGTCACTGTTAGACAGAGGGACAGTATACTAACCTCGAAAAATGGCATAGCAAAATTAATTTAAAATGGGTGGTGAAAGCCAAACACACTCTGGCTAGGCTTATAAATGCCCTAGGGCAGATAGCCTAGTATGAACCTATGAACCTACTGTGCTTTACCTGTTTATCTTCAGTAAGATTTATAACTTCGGTCACATTTCAGTTGTATCCCGAGTTCACTGACAAATCTGAAGAAATACACTACAGAACTTGAAACTCTTCAGTGTGATTAACCACTTTTGAAGGATACAATTTAAATGTGACCAAACTTATACATCTTACTGAAGATAAACAGCTAAAGCACAGTACCCACTTAGGCAACTGCCAAGCAAACCTGTTCTAATACCATTAAGCATTTCAAGGGACTCCAACCGCTCATGACATCTGTTGACCCGATAACGGAAAAGTACACATATATATATATATATATATATATATATATATATATATATATATATATGGGTCTACTTCACATGGTCGACAGTTCATTTGATTGACTTTTATTTGGTCGACAATTCATTTGATCGACAAGCAGTTTTATGTGGGGTTTCCACCCCCTAACTATATATATCAACTCGAGGGTCGTACAACATTGGGGAGGGGGGCAAATCTGCCTGTTGACCATATGAATTGTCGACCAAATAACTGTCGATCAAATGAACTGTCGACCATGTGAAGGGGACCCATATATATATATATATATATATATATATATATATATATATATATATATATGAGATTCCTGGTATTCAACATTACCACCTGTACTGCTTACTCCTAAAGAGTAATGCATTCACAAAGAGGACTAGCCAATAGCTTACTGTGGAGTCACATTGGAAGGACTTGTATTCAAGTAATTGATGGATGAAGGACAAGATATTTCTGACTCATTCATGTATCTACTAGTAAGGGTAAGTGTTACATAATCTTAAAAAGGACAAACCTTGAAGGTTGGCTTGTCACTGTAGTGTACATACTGAGGTCTCTGTTTTATAGAGAGAAAAAGCCCTGACTATGATCCAGACAACCAAAGCTGGACTAGTAACCAGGGGCAGAAGGAGCTGGTAAGGAGGGAAAGTGAAAACAAAGCAAAGCCTGCTCACCTCTGCCAGGGGAGAGGGTGATGGTGCACACATCCAAGGTGCATCCCTGTGGAGATATAAACCATATCAGAGCCCTTGATTCAATGCAACAAGACCCTTTGGATGGTTACTTTTATTTATTCATTTATTTATTGCAATTTAATAACTGGGTAAGGAGTCCGGTGAATTGTCACTTTTCAGCCATGATCTTATCTGCAGAGGAGCAGCAATATCAAATCATATGGTAAATATAATATTTTATATATAACAGTGAATGTTACAGGAGCTCATTTACAACAGGTGATGCACCCCTGCTAAGACCCTTTGTGGCCTAATCATGATCATGATATTCAGCACAAATAGAGTAAATTAACTGTGACTTAAGGGAAAATAAAAGATCTCGTGACCACTATGATATCATCACAAGTGCCATTTCCCCATGTTGAATTTCATGCTCTTGCCACTGAGGGGAATATATGGGTTAGATGTGATGATGAGGAAGGTTTGATGGCCACTGGATTTCAAGAGCAATGATTCATGTGTCATGAACACCCCTGGTCAGTCTATAATGACCCCCCCCCCATTTTTCCTGCCACAGACAAAATTCAGTGTTGAGGCAAGGCCTAGAAGGCTAGCGATCTCACTCTGGAGAAAAATATTGGTTCAGTATCATCTCTGTCTTTAATGTGACAATAAAGTAGGAGGATTATGCAGTTGCCCTTTCAGAGTCCCTTCTTAGGTTTAAACCACTCTGTCCACATCAACAGTTCTAGCAGCTGCTCCAATGGTAATAAGAAAGGTATTAAGGCTTGGAGAGGCAGATGTTGTACAGTGATATACCTATGTGATATACACAGTATGAAAGTACAGTCATGTCCAGTATAGCAGTGCACACACTACAGTCGGGCATCTCCCAATAATACTCTCAAGTGACTGCAGTATGTACTCTAGATCTGAATCAGCTCTTGATCTGAAGGTGTGCACTGCAGTGGTCTCTGCAAACACTGTTACCTCAACTAAGTATTGTGTCACAATGACAATGAGCAAAGAGGTGCACTCATACTGCTAGCATTTCCACAAATGTGCACTCACGTCAAGACTTGCTTTGCAGGAAGAAAATGTGCACAGTGTGCACCAGTGATAGAGATTTGCCTATCGCTGCTTTCTTTTGCTTCTGACAGGGTGTGGGGAAACTAACACTTTCTATTCACTAATTCTATCCTCCACTGCTCTACTCTTACTATAAGAAGGTTGTGTTCTGTCTTTTCCATTCAGCTGAGCCCAGAGATAATATCATATCAGTAACCATTGCCTATCCCTAGCTATACTGGCATCATCCATTTCTGCACACTAGTGCTATCACAGCATATAAAGGATAATTTCTAACTCCTATGTCTGTCTTTCTTTGTGCTGGTTACAATAATTCATGTACTCAAGCAATCCATGTCATATGACTGACAACATGCATGTCATGCAATCAATTCTTTACTTGTCATATGTAAGAGTGGTCAGGTAATCATTGTTTATTGTATTCTATTTCACAACATTTTGACACTGCTTCTTGTAGTTCTGCTTCAGGGAATGGTATTGTAATCAGATTAATGTTGGTTAGGATATAATGTTAATAAAAAATCCAGAAAAAGTGAAAAGGCGAGGAGGTGTTGTGTTTCAACAAAGAATTAGTTTGATCTGTTGTAGATCATAATTTACCCCCTATGAGAATTTTCTGGAGTGATAGCAGTACCATTATTAATATTGTTGTGAGAAGTCTCTTGCTTGTTATCCTGGAGCAGAACACAGCAATTGAAGCTTATGCATCTGGGCTGCATCTCCTCCATTTTTATTTTATATATATATATATTAGTTTAATTAAAAATATAATAGCTTTTGTTTGTGAATTGTTGTGACAAAAGCAATGGAATTTATGCAGTGCACAGCTCATACTGCATGGAATGAGGGGGTAGGGGCTTTGGCATTTGGATCTGTTTGAATGCCTACACTAATGTGATGGACAGAAGGGGCTATGGTCTCATGCCTCACACCTGTGGCCCACAAGCAAACTGAAATATAAAATGTAGAATCAATAAATGGCTCATTACATGAAGATTGTGCCAAAAGCATGCAGGCAGTAAAAAATGTTTCCCTGGGCTATAGACCTACACCTTCTACCCCAAATAATAGGCATTGCAATGAGCACCCACCAAGCATAGTCATTTCAGAGTGCGCATTAACAATTAGTCTAGGTGAAAGATTGCAGTCTGTTTCCATCAGTGTCAGGACTCAACCACCTTGACTGGCCCTTATTCCACTGTCATAAAAAGTGAAGTAATTATTTGAAAAAATGGTGACAACCAAGAAGTTTCTTTTATCCATGACTCAGTGATGATAATGATTTTGCTGTAGTATTGATTTGCCCATGCCTGCAGAGGTGACCATGTATTACTTACAACATATATTTTTAGATATCCTAGAGAAAGGAGTTTAGAATTAGGAGGAAATGTACTGGGGCCTGGAATTAATTGGACGCCAACAGACAGCAGAAACATAACAATAATTATCACAGTCAGATGTTTATGAGATTTCCAAATGGTATTACTTGGAGAATGTTGGGCAAGTAGTTTGGACAAAGTAATAAGGTATTACATTGTAGAAGGATTGTATTAATCTTACATTTTGACCACATATTTTGCAGGCAATTACACAATGTTTTGACTGTGACTCTGTAAATTCCTTTTGAGTAAAGCAGTATAACTGTTTTTCTAAACATGGCATATTAAAGGTGATATGGAAAGCAGAATGAGAAAGACGAGACAACGATGTTATGATTATGAATATAAAGTATAATGGTTATATACAAACTGGCAGGAGGTTTTAGAGAAACACATGTTTCACTTTAAGGGTCTGTGTAATACAGTAGAAAGGAGGTGCAGATACACATATAATTGTCCTGGGAGTTGATGGGGTTCTGGGCAGTTGGGGCTGAGAGGAGTGAGAAAATTGGGGTACTTCTCCCATTAGCAGGAGTCAGCCAGTCTGCAAACTCACTGACCAGTCAGCAGCCAAAGGAAGCAAACAGGCAAGTGAAACAGCCACAAACTGAAATATTGTAACAGTGTGCTAAAAGTAGCTGCATATATGTCAACATGTAATTATTTATAGTATGGCCTGTAGCACTTATGTAACCCATTGCAATCACACTAAGAATGGAGCTATAAACAATGTAACCCATTGCAATCACACTAAGAATGGAGCTATAAACAATGTAACCCATTGCAATCACACCAAGAATGGAGCTATAAACACTGTAACCCATTGCAATCACACTACGAATGGAGCTATAAACAATGTAACCCATTGCAATCACACCAAGAATGGAGCTATAAACACTGTAACCCATTGCAATCACACTACGAATGGAGCTATAAACAATGCAGTCAGTGCAAGCAAGACAAGCTCCACAGCTATGTCATACATTAAAGTACCTGTAGAAGCAAAAAAGCAGACAGTGTAGCTAGATCTCCAAAGGGAGAAAGTCAAACACTTAAGAGAAACACTGGCACTGTTGAGGGAAAGGCACTCATTCACCTCTGTGAAATCAGAATTGCAAAAGTACTAAAAATGTACTGTTATCTGGTCAATTGACAACAATGTGTTGCAACAAAGAACATCTGCTGCATGCCTAATTGCACCTTCTTAATTAACCAGAATGGGCTTCCATATACAAGGTGGTTTGTCTGCAATAATATTTTCAGTAAGCAGTTACCAGGGAAACCATTACTTAATTATCTAGGAAACTACATCTAGATACAGGAGGGGTAAGGAACACAAGCAGTGTTTAACATTATCACAATTCAAAGAATATACTTCGGCCATTTTTAATGCAGCTTCCATTGCCATATCTGTCACCAGGAAAGTTAAACATCACACCTACTGCTCTTGGTCAATTTGCTGTTGATTACATAGTCTTTCAAATGCCAAGATAAAATTCAAACTCACCTCTATCTGTATACTGTTGAACTAGTTGGTTAGGGCATTGGCATTTAGGCTGTGGCTTCTTGCCCCTTTACTCATATGTCTTTGATGAATTATCATGTACTGCTTTTCTCTTGTTTTTGCTTGCTATAACTCTCTTATCACCTCAAGCAGTTTCATTCTTCTAGCAGCTTCAAACTCCAGGAGTTTTGTGACTTTAAGATTAGGTCTGTTTTGAATAGTTAGTGTCCTCTTGAGCTTTTAGACATTTTGTGTTTGAGCAGCTGTGTGTCAATTAAATGACATCAGATTATTTATACCGGGCCAATTGTGATGGATAGGAAGATGGAAATGTGCTTTTATTTTATAAAACGATATGGAAAGTATTGCAATGAATACAAATGTGCACTGCTTTTATAACTATTTTATGCTCATCTGCAAAAAAAAAAAATGTTTATTTATGAGCAAAAGTATATGGAAAAGATTCAAGTACTGAAGGAGCTTAATAAATTATTTCTTTCTTCTGTGAACAGAATGCCTGGATAAGTTACAGAAATGTGACATATTAATAGTGCTGGAGGGAATTTAGAATTTAATTTGAAATTTCATTTAAACAGTATTTCTCTTTTTTTATTTAGTATCAAGCAAACTGGTACAATAAATCAAATTTTGCTACACCGAAATCCTTGAATATGTTGCTATGCACTCCTAGATGCCAGGTGGCACATTGTATCAGATGTACAAATATTGACTTCTTTAAGGTACAAAGGAATAATTATAATATGTACAATTTAATCAAGCAATGTCAAAATATGCACTTGGTTTTGTAGAAAAATCTAAACTGTGCACATTTAGAAGGTGTTTGCAATAGCATATGTCTTTGTACAGAGGAGAAAATATCAAGATAACCAGTAGCCACTGTGGGAGTAAAATAAGGAAACAAACAGCATAAATATTAGACAGAAGTCAAAATAATGCATCACACCATAGGAACGAGGAACAGAAGATGAGCTCAGTTGTAGTCCTGGTGGGAATACAATAATGAAAAACAAATGGTTTTAATTTATAACACAGCATTGCTAAGACAGCTACATAATTAGCAATGTGTTCAGCAAGTAGGACATGTCACTGTCAGTCCATAGTAGGATTAATGTTTATGTTAGACGTGAACCACCTGCAACGTACAGAAGGAATAGTACCCTTATTAACACTGTTATTGACATTTACATTAGTAAACACTGTTCTATGTCTTTATGAACACAGGTACAAATCTACATCACCTCAAGGTATTCAATGTGTGAGCATAGTCAAATATTCAGTCACATGCGCAAGGAAATGTATTTATGCAATCCAACAGACAGATATTTTTTTCTAAATGATTTTGTAATATTACTTTATCAAATAAAAGACTATGGGCTGGATTCATTAACAAGTGCATTAAGTGCAGGTATTGTCTAGGAGGTGTAGCATGCTGTGTAAATGATAGTAAGCTATTTGGTATTTATTAAATGTTAGTGTAGAGCTGTAAAATAAAGGTAAATGGCAGGATATGCTAATGGCAGCATGAGTAACTAATTAACCAATTCAACATGGTGGAGCTATTCAGGAAGCTATCAAACAATTGTGTAAACTCAGTGTAGCCATTTGTCTTGAAATCTAAAACTCCTCAGATGAGAGTCCCAAATAGATTTAGGAAAAAAATAAAAAAGGACGTTATCAGTTGCAGCTGCCATCATTAACCTGTATGTGCAACAGGGACTGCTGCTGCTGCTTCTAGACATCAGACAAGAAAAAGGATAGTGTTTAGACCTCGTTTGACTTACCATAGACTGCATAACACAAAAACTGTAGAGCAATACTGGGTGGACAGGGAAAGACTAGAAGAAATATACAACCTCTGCGACCCTCATCTGAGGCCCCAGGGAATTGTGCAGAACCCATCCCAGTGGAAACAAAGGTATGTGTATCATTACATATATTAGCTAAAGGTACATTTCAGAGACTGACAGAGGATATATTATGGGTGCCAGAGGCCTCAACTTCCAGAATATTACATCAGTTTCTAAATGTAATGGTACAACATGCAATGGAGCATATCTGTTTTCCATGAACCCCACAGGAGAGAGCAGGAATCTTGTGGGTATGTTATACAATAGCCAACTTCCCTGAAGTTTTGGAGGCCATAGATTGCACACACATAGATATAAAAGCCCCAACCAGTGAACAGTAAAGGAGGTACATCAACAGAAAAATATACCATTCTATAAACTGTCAGGCTTTCTGTAATGCCCAAGGGACCATCTACATTGTCTGAGCAGGTAGCCCAGGCAGTTTTCTTAACTGACACATGTGGCAGACCTGTGAGCTGTACACAAGGCCTGCTGTGTGAATTTCCACAAGGCATCTAATAGGATGCAGGTTATGCCCTGGAACCATGGCTCATGACACCCATGAGAAACCCTCTCAACCGCACCTAGAAAAGACACAATGTTGCCCATGTTCAAACAAGGAATATCATAAAACATGTATTTGGCTTGCTCAAATTAAGGTTCAGTTGTCCAAACACCTCATGAGGTGTCCTGCAGTAATGAGCCAGCCACCTTTACCAAAATACTTATAGTCTGTTCCATATTGCACAACAGCATTCTCAGGAGGCAGCTTCAACAACGATAACTAGGGGCAGGAACACACTTCCCAGTACCACAGGCAGGACCAGAAGCTCATGCAGATACAGATAAGGAGTCTGAGGGAGAACAGCAAGTCACAGATGCTGCCAGCACACATAGGCATGGACAATATGCTATGTCTGACTAACAGGCAGAGGATACCACCCATACTGAATACCTAAAAGAAAGAGCAACCACTTTAGCACATACAGATATTAAAAATAACACCTGACAAAGTGCAAAACCTTTACTTAACAATGTACTTGTTGTATTCTGTTAGTATCAGACATAGGCAACCCCCAAGGAGATCTCTTGCATCTGCATTATTACCAAGGTTAAGTCTTGAACCTGTATAGAAAAACATTACAGTTATATAAATGATTCCTGTGTTATGCAAATTCTCATATGTCTTCAAGATGATAAATGCCCAGGGAGTACATTAATGTCAGTAATACCTTATGATTGATGTTTGCAATATACAGCTATGGATTTCACCCAATGATGTGCATCAAGCCTTTCAGATGAGCACTGTATACAAACCAGTAACCAGGTCATGGGTAGCATCCTTTGCACAAGTGAAATAGTAAGCAAGACTTAAATATCTACTTTGACTGCATGAGTAACAACAGTAACACAAATATAGTGATGGCCAACAATTACAGAAGCAAAAATGCACAACTGATTGTGATCTATGAGTAAAAACATTTATTCTGTAATATATTTACATTAAAGGAAGGTTCTTTTTTTTTCAAAACAGGTTTATTGTTTTAACATACAAGATAAATATCATAACAATTTTATACAAGTAATTAAAAATAGATATGATTATAACATTCAACAAAACAACTAAAGTATTTACAAAGACATCCACTACAATCAGATCAATTAATTAAACTAAAATACCATGCTATTGAAATTAGGATTTTTTTAACAAATTTTGTAAATTATCCCATACAATATAATAAGATGTTTTTCTAGTTGTTCTTGACCTAATTGTGTTTATTTCCATATGGCACACTATATTCATAACATTTTTAAATTAATTGAACGAAGGAGGTGTATCTGAAATCCAATTTCTGGTTATTATTTTCCTAGCCACTGCTAGAATAGACCATAACAAGGGAAGCTTAACCTTTTTAACACTTTGAGATACAGGTGTGTTAACTAATATAATAGACTTACAAATATTATAATTATCTGTAAAAAGAGCCTGCAAAAATTCATTAATTGACTTCCAGTATTCTTTCAATTTTATACAGTCATAAAACATATGAGCCCAGTCAGCACTAATTTCTACATTACATCTCTTACATAGATTATCTTTATTATTTATTTTATTCATCATCAAAGGTGTATAAAAAGATCTATGTAAAAATTTCCATGTATAAAGTCTCCAGACAATGGAAGACGTAGTTCTATAGGCATATTCCAATATATATTGTTTATCTTGTTGATTTGGTGGGTCCCCATTAATACAAGTGAAATAATTCCAGTATGTATCTACACTGTAAAAAGTTTCTTGTCTGATAATTTTATGTATGTATGAAAGTTTACCTTTATCAGAAACTTTATGTTGTAAATTTAATATCAAGTAATCAATCAGTGTTAGAATAGATTCTTTAACTGTTATAGACATTAGATCTATTTTATTAATGAGATGTTGTCTAAAGGTCTGAACCTCTAACCAGCAAGTTTCTCTTAGATCAAATTCTTGTTTTAAGAAATCTAGATTTTTAACTTTATTATCAGATATCACCTGATACCAGTACTTTAGATCATTATCTATAGCTAAATGAGTTCCTTCAGAAGTAGATGACAAAAGCATACCCTGAGTATACATTATAGGGAATATAATAAAATTCCATTCCCTATACTTAGGGTGCATGAATATAAAGTTACAATAGCTAATAATAATATTTAATGGGTAACAAACCATATGTTTAGGTGTAATAGGTGAAGTACAAAATTCCTTTAGTAACCATAACATGGAGTTATTTATAATCATATTTTTATGTGTTAAGGAGATTTTCATGAAGTGCATACTAATTAGCTCCCAATAATCTTTCCATTTTGCGACATATGACTGATCTATTAATAAAGTAATAACTTTTACAATAGAAGAGATAGTATATAAATTAAAGTCTGGAAAAGAAATATCCCCTTGAGACCAGCTATTAGTATGTTTCTTTAATGCAATCCTAGGTCTATTAAAGGAAGGTTCTGAGTAACCAAACATTATCTATTTACTCTGTGCATCAGACATATATATAACCCAAAGTCACAAAGAAATGTGCAACAGGTAGGGCACACTCATCATCACTTGCACAGGGGGAGGTGTGGTATTAGGAAACAGGAAGACAAGATTAACATCAAAGAAGTGAGTGTGTGTAGGTAAAACAATTTCTTCCTCAAGTATTCAATTTGCAGGACTAGCAGCAAGATAAGTTTAGCAGTCAACAGTACTGCTTAAATAAGTTGAGTGCATATGTGGGGTGGTATGTTGTATTACTTTATTGCCTTTTTCTATTTTGAATACTGTGATTTGTTTTATTTATGTTGTGTTTTACTTGTATTCTGCTTTTAAGTGCATATTAAAACTTGAAAAGAGACCACAGCTCTGTCTCTTGTGAGTCAGGCAGAAATTAGTACAGGTCAATAGAACAGGACAGTTAAGGTTAATCATCTGTGAACTGAGGGGGTGGAGTTAGGAACTAAACCTTTTATTTAAGGGGTAAAACAAAACATTTCAGAGCTTTACTCGAAAGGCTCACCCAGACTCTGCTACACTTTGCTGTGAGGGAAAGGTTATTTGCTTTTTATTTGTTGTATTACTTTATTGCCTTTTTCTGTTTTGAATACTGTGATTTGTTTTAGTTATCTTGTGTTTTACTTGTATTCTGCTTTTAAATGGATATTAAAACTTGAAAAGAGACCACAGCTCTGTCTCTTGTGAGTCAGGCAGAAATTTTTTCCCACCCTCCCATCCAGTTACTGTAGTGTTCTTAAACACCACTGCCTTTCTAAGTTGCCTGCCCCTTATGTTAATTTGACCATATATCTCATTTCCTCTCTGTTTTTACTGTCTTTTGCGAGTAAGCACAAAATTATCATTTTGTGAAATCACTCTCCTTTAACTATTTAAATTTATAGGCCATCCTATTGTATTCCATAGTACCAGAATACAAAAGTGACCACCCCCTTTCAATCTATCTTGCTGTTTTAAAAATAGTGACTCTCCACTAAAACTTAACTTTTTAGAGAGGTAAAACATAAGTTACCTACTTTTACATCAAACTCTAGTGCACACTGCAGTTTTATGATAAACCATTTTTTCATCTTACCTTTAAGCATCCCTGTGATTAGCACTTGTTTTAAAACCTGCTGGAAAGCACTAGGAAGTCTTAAACTGATACAAGCACTCAACTCTCATTGTTAATAAGGAGAAATTAATCGTAGGCACTAAACAGCCTATGATTGCAAAGTACCTTGCTAAGGTAAGGGAAAACAGCGCTTGTACTTTAGAAAAAGGAAGCTCCAAACCAGGCATTTCCAAGGGTCAGCTTCCGGTGATTTCTCCTGTCCACCTGGTGAATCTGGGAATCCTGGGGCAATGCAGCAATTGCATCATGGACACAGACAACTGTCTCCTCCTGCCACCCAACACTACAACCTGCGAGAGATGGACAAACTGGAAGCAAAGCTCTCTCCACCCAAGATGGTGCTAGACAGTCAAGAGGAGAAGGTTAACACATGCACTACAACTCAAGCAACACATAGCCCTTCTAAACCCACACCACCAACACCCACACATAGCAACACTAAACCCACATATGTGGAGGCCCTTAACAGTAACCTGCCCAAGCAACAAGGACCTCCGAAGCTGAAATGCAAACACCGATCACAACCAAAGAGTCACATATCTCACACCAGTGTGCCACCCAACAACAGCCCCTAAAGCAAGACAACGTACCCAACACTTTAGTCATAGGTGACTCTATAGTCAGGCACACTGATGTCCCACTCACCAGGCTGAACAAGGAGAAAATTACAGTCAGCTGCCTGTCAGGTGCCAGGATCCACCACATAATGCATGCACTCAAGTCACTCCACAGCAAGTACAAATATGACTCTGTCATTGTCCATGTTGGAGTGAATGACTTGAGATGTACCTCCCTGGACTACATAAAAAGAGACATGGAAGAGCTCTCAGATCATGTGGCCCAGGCAGGTATGACCCTAGCCATGAGTAGCATCCTGTCTTCATCCAGAATGATAACACAGTATGAGGACAAAATTATTTACTTCAACAATCGGCTAAGCTTCTGGTGTCATTCAATGGGGATCCAGTATCTGTCTGCCTGGGATGACATGATTGACAGATCACAATGCCTTGCCAGAGATGGTCTGCACCTGTCACCCCTGGGGTTCACGTTACTGGCTAAAGCTCCTGCCACCCCTATAGTGCCTTTTTTAGGCAAAGTTCAAAGGACAAAACCACCACCATAACAGGTACAAGCATGCAAAATCTGAAGGTAATGCTACTCAATGCCAGAAGTCTAAATCTCAAAATGCAATCTCTCGAAGCATTCCTAAAAATGGAGAACATCGATACCTGTGCAGTAACTGAGACCTGGTTCAAGGTTACAGAGAGCACCCCTGCAATACCAGGCTACAACTCTTACCACACTTTTCACCCACTAAACCAGGACCAAAACAATAAAGGTGGAAGAGTGTCCATATTCACGAAGGATATTCACAACACCAGGCTAGTTGCCCAACACAATGCATCTGAAATTCTACAGGTAAAACTAACACTAGGTAAGACAGCAATCCAAATTGTAGCTTGATATAGATATCCCACCATGCCTCAAGATTCTCATTACACCTTTCTAAACATACTGGAAAATATTAACATACAACCAAACACCCTAATACTGGGTGATTTCAACTACCCTGCCATTAACTGGGAAAACTACTCATGTACCAACACATTTGCACAATGGTTCTTGGAATTCATAAATTCCAACACCCTGGATCAACTAATCCTTAGTCCTACCAGGGGCTCCAATATCCTAAACATAGTCATTACCAACATGGGAAATTGATGCTCCACACCTATGGTCACCCCCCCCTTGTTGGGCAGGTCTGACCATAAGCTAATCACCCTTGACATCCACATTCCTCCCCCACCCCCCAGTAAGGAAACTGCCGTAAAAAAACTTCTCCAAAGCCAACTTTATGCTACTCAAGTTAGAAGTGACAAACTTCATGACACTCATGCAGCAGGAAACTGAATGTTTGACTTCTGAATCCTACACTAAGGCACTGTATGAGCACTTCCACTTGTGCATGAATTGTGCCATCCCCAATATAACCAAGACACTCTCCTCCATAGAAGGAAGCCAATCTGGTGGTCCCTTACAATAAACAAACTTTACAACAAAAGGAAGAAACTGTTGCAAAAAGAGGAAAATCCCACAATGCAAAAAAACTCCCTTACCAGCATCAGTAAGAACCTTAGATCCCTCATAAAATCCTCAAAAGCTAGTTACAAAAATAAAATTACCAAAGATTCCAAAGACAACCACAAGGCATTCTATAGCTAAGTCAAGAATCTAAATGGCTATGCTCAGATCTGCTCTGAGCTATAACAGAATGGCATTAAATATACTGATCCCAAGGATATTGCCAATATTCTGGAAGATTGATTCAGCGCAAACTTCACCCTCCTCTCACTCCCTAAAGGGCCCATCTCAATACCGAAAGATTGCCAAATTCTGGTAATAATGGCCACATAGGTAAAAAATGCTCTCTCCAAACCTAAGAATACAGCATCCATGGGATCAGACGACATCCCAGGCTGTGTACTACATGAACTACAAAATGAACTGGCACCTCACCTAAGTGTCATGTTTAATCATAGCCTCACCTCAGACTTCGTGCCCACTGAGTGGTGCACAGCTAAATCTAACCCACTCCTCAAGGGGGGATCCACCTTGGATCCCAGGAACTACAGTCCTATCAGTCTGACTAGCTTGATCTGAAAGGCCATGGAAAGTATTATCATGGAACTTATAAACAAAGACATTGGCAACCTTCAAACACTGGACCACACACAGTTTGGGTTCTTGAAGGGCCAATCTTGTCTCCTGAACCTGATTGACTTCTTTGAATCAGTCTCCAGAGCCATGGACAAGGGTAAAGTGGTCCACACAGCCTATCTGGACCTCACCAAGGCCTTCAATACCATCACCCACTCTGAAATCATAGATAAACTTACTAAGCTGGGCATTAATCCCTGTGTCACTTGATGGGTTGCCAACTGGCTTACTGACAGAACCCACACTGTAAAAGTAGCCAACTCCAAATCCAGTTCCAGACAAGTGACAAGTGAAGTACCTCAGGGCTCAGTCCTGGGACCGCTCTTGTTTAGCATCTACTTCTCTGAAGTACAGGCCAAAACTAAGGGACTCTAGCTAACAAAGTTCACAGGTGACTGCAAACTGGGAGCCATTATTGAATCCCCAAATAATGTGGATATTCTACAAAAGAGCCTTACAGAAACAGATGCTTGGTGCCAGAGCCATGGGCTCAAGCTCAATGCTAAGAAATGTATAGTTATCCCTTTTGGGAAAAAACATGTACCAGTGAATTATTGGGAGTGCTACAGAATTCTGAAAGCCCAAAATACTGAAGACCAAAATCCTGAGACAGAAATCCTGAAAAAATACAGTATACCACCACTTACTATATTCCAGCACAAGTTCACACAGAAACAAATAAAACACAAACCATATTGCTCTTCTCAAAGTATAACTAGGGGGGCAAGCCCCCCTGCACCTCCCATAAGGGGGGGATGCACCCCACACCCCACCCCCTGCTACTTAAATATATCAACTCCAAGATTGCACTAGTCTAGTGAAGTGCAATCTCGTATGTGATATATTTAAGTAACAGGGGATGTGGGGGTACAGGGGGACTTGCCTCCCTGCATATAGTTGAAGGGTAATATATTTCTGTATTTGCTTGTGTTAGAATACAGTAATTCTTGGTATCCTGTGTGTTTTCAGTATTTTGAGTTTTCAGCATTTCGAGTTTTCAGTATTTTGAACTTTCAGGATTTTGGTCTCAGGATTTTAGTCTTCAGGATTCTGTAGTGCTCCTGAATTATCACATAGGTGGCAGTACACTAAACACCAAAAGTGTAATAAGAGACTTAAGGACACAGGTGGACAGTGATCTCACTTTCGATAACCACATCGCCACAACAGTCAGGACATCCTTCCATGTGGCACACCTCATCACTAAGGGATTTTCATCCAGAAAAAAGAGGAGGTCATTGTCCCACTGTACTCATCCCTCATTAGACCCATTATAGAGTACAATGCCACTTTTGGTATGTACCTCTCAAGACATTTGCAACAACTGGAAATGCCACAGAAATACCTCACTAAAAGAATCACAGGCCTAAAGCAGATGTCCTATGCTGACCATCTATAAAAACTCCACCTATACTATGTCGCATATCGTCTACTCAGAGGCGATCACTGCTTAACATACAAGGCCATGTCAAACCCAGAGCTGTTGGACATGCTACACTTAAGGAAATCCCAATTCCTCGGAGACACATGCTCCAGGGATCTAAACCTTGTCATCACAATGAACAAAACATGCTGTAGGGATAGTTTCCTAACCCAGAGACTCCCCTGACTCTGGAATAGACTGTCCATACATGTCAAGCAGAGTGCCTCTTTGGCCCTCTTCAAAAGGAACCTTGCTGATTGGATGGGAGATAGGAAATTCACCAAAGGGATCATGTCAGTCACCCTGCTAGACAGGGGTCCAGGGAAGTAAATTCTGTGGGAAGAAATAGCCAGGGAATTGTTATGGCTAGGCTTGTATAGGCCCTAGGGCCGATAGCCTAGTACCACCCTATGAACCCTATGAACCTATGAACCTATGGGCAATTATTTAGTGAATGTGTGCACATGCGGGTCTGCATGACCAAAGTCAAGCACTCTATTAGCACTGCAACCTAGCACCTCAGACAGATGTGAGCCTTGCATGGTAGAGTAGTCAGTTCTGCACTGTCACCTCGACAACAAGAACTGCCTCTGCCATGAGTTGCTCAGCTAGTTGCTTGGCCCTATGTAGGATTTGTGGTTGTATCTGACTGTGACTGATGTCTGCTGGATGAGCTGTCATCACAACTACATCCAGGACTATGACCACGTGGCCTACCACATCTGGGTATGGACACTGCAGTCACTGAAGGAGCAGTGAAATTAGAGTCACCATAGGATCAGGATCTTGCACGGCTACATTGGCTAACACCAGATGATGAAGTGGATCTACAGACACATGGATGACAACCATCTCCAAGAAAATGTTCCATTACAGACACTTCACCATCCAATGTTTCATTCATGCTTTCCAAGGAGTCACACGTACATGGTCCGGGCAGTTTCACACTTCAGAATGCTCAGTATTTAGTAATTGCATTATCTCTTCTAATACCCCTATGGAATGTGCCTATGCCACCATGATGGCCCTACACATACATTGTCTGGCACTTACAGGCAATCAAACACTGAGAGAAGAGGGGACAGCAGGCCTTCTCGGAGCATCTCTAACAACCTACCTTCTGGCACCTTGCCCTCATGGCTATAGACAGAAACAAGCAGTTCTGCAACTATAATAACCTCACTAAACTGATCAAGACTGTCACCCTCAATTTGTCCTATGTCTGAGGTCTCTGAGTCGTGGGTATATGTACACATACTGACTGTTTCCAAAATGGGGGCAGGAGAAGTTGAAGGAACAAATTAAATGTCAAGCTAACCCTCTGCACACCAAGAATCTTCATCACTGCCATCATCAGTAGAGGTTACTAATACTCTGGACATCAGGTTGCAGGAGATCCACAGAGCCCCTGGCAGGATCACCCTATGATAACAAGTAAGCAACAAAATAAAATATAAAAAGAGAATAAACAACAATCACACCTATGTCACGTGAAACATATATTACAGCTTAAAATATGATAATGTGATGAAATGTGATGTGATGTGATGATAATGTGATGAAATCAAAGAATTTTCAGTTACACTATATCTACCATTTAAATATTAATAAGATTACATAAGGTGTGATTACCATATACAGATGGTCATGCAATGGCAGACCATATGTCCCTACATATAAAAAATAGAGGTGAAGCAGGGGCGATATGCATCATCAAGCACATGGCAGAAGAAATAGACGACAATTGCCTTTACAGCTGCAGAATAGGACAAATCTCAAAGAAATTATTACTGTTCACTGGACTGCACCCCTACCATTCCCATCTCCTTTTCTCTCTCCATCTATGCCATGCCTTTGTCTCTATCACTCTATGTGTATATATATATATATATATATATATTAAAAAAAAAAAATATATATATATATATATATATATATGTATACACACATATATATATATATATATTTTTTTATATATATATATATATATATATATATATATATATATATATATATATATATATATATATATATATATATATATATATATATATATATATATATATATATATATATATATATATATATATATGGTTCTACTACACATGATCGAAATTTCATATGACTGAAATTCATTAGACTGAGACCAGAACATTAAAAGTGTAAAACACTGAAAATTCATTTGACTGAAACTCATAACACTGACACATTAAATTAAAAGGTATATGCCCTTTTCCCCACTGTAGTGCGATCTTGGAGTTAGTATATATAGTTGGGGGGTGGGGCAGCACCCCACATAGTTTAGGTATAAATTGCCTTCTGGAAAGAGTTATTCATTGCAGTTATAAGTATCCATCTATATGTTTTAAAATGTATAACATGGGGGCTATGCCCCCCACACCACCCAATGTGGGGGCTGTGCCCCTCACACCCCCTAACTATATATACTAACTCCAGGATCGCACTACAGTGATGAAAAGGGCGTATACCTTTTGCTTTAATGTGTCAGTGTTATGAGTTACAGTCAAATGAGTTTTCAGTGTTTTGAACTTTTGATGTTCTGGTCTCAGTCAAATGACTTTCAGTCATATGAAATTTCGATCACGTGAAGTAAACCCATATATATATATATATATATATATATATATATATATATATATATATATATATATATATATATATATATATATATATATATATATATATATATATATATATGGGTTCACTTTAGAAGCTCGAAATACTGAAATATTGAAATTCAGTATTTCAAGCCAATAAAGTGGAATCCTGAGAAGAGCAAAAGCTCAGAAGCATGAAATGCAAAACCTCAAATACTGGCGGTTTTGAATTTCCTGCTTCTGATATTTCGCTGTGGTTATGGATTCAAGTAAGTGTGTGTGTATAAGGGTTTTGTGTAGGGGCTGTGGTGTGTGTCAGTGGGTTTTGTTGCTGTGATGAGTGTGTGCGAGGAGAATGTAGCTTGTGTGGTGGTGTTTTGTGGGTGTTTGTGTGTAGTGTGACCTCTGAGTGAGAATATTTAAGTAGAGGGGGTGTGGGGGGTGCAGGGGGGATTGTCCTCCTGCTTTTATGTAGTAGTGAGCTTGTGTTAGGGTGTGGGGAGGATGAAGTGTGTGTGTGTGTGTGTGTGTGTGTGTGTGTGTGTGTGTGTGTGTGTGTATGTGCAGTAGAAGAGCAAAATTCAAAATCTCCGGGGTGTGAGATTTTGAATTTCGTGGTTCTGAGTTTTCATGGTTTCAAAAATTAGACATTATAGCTTTAAAATACTGAATTTTGATATTTCAGTATTTTGAGGATATAAAGTGAATCTATATATATATATATATATAGATATATATATATGCATATACACACACACACACACACACACACACACACACACACACACACACACACACACACACACACACAAACATACACATATATATATTTTTTTATACACACACATATATCTATAACTATGTATCTATCTATATTTATGTACATATATATATATATATATATATATATATATATATATATATATATATATATATATATATATATATATATATGGTTCTACCTGACATAATCGAAACCACACAACACCGACAACCACATCACCGACACCACATATTCGACAGTCCATAAACACGAAACCACACATAACCGAAATAACCGACGGTACACAAACACGAAACCCCATACAAAACAAAACACATCCCCATTCCACAAACCACACACACAACACAAGCACACCAAAATCCTTACAAGCCCACACTAAACCTTACCTAACCCTAAGGTCCGTCACTATCGCACACTTACCTACCCGGCCCCTAACCTAACTCACTTAACCCGCCCTAACTCACTTAACCCTAACCCTAACTCACTTAACCCACCCCTATCGCCCTAACCCTAACTCACTTAACCCACCCTATCGCTCCCTAACCCTAACTCACTTAACCCACCCCTATCCCCACAGACCGTCAATCTCCACACTTACCTGCTCGCACCCTAACGTCCGTCACTACCGCATACTCACACAGCCTTTCCCCATGTCGGCATCCTCGGCGTTGGTGTTGTCATCCGTCGTGTCGGTCTTCTGCATTGTCGATGTTCTGCAACCCGATTCGCCGGTCTTCTCTCTTTCTTCGATCTTCTGGAGCCAGTTTCGATGTCGGTCTTCTCAGCTGTCGACGAAGTCAGGTAGAACCACATATATATATATATCTATGAGTCTACCTCAAATTATCGAAAGACCACATCAGTGAACACCATATTATGGAGGGAATATCACCGAATCCTCAAAACATTGAACACCCAGAACTGCAAAAACTAACTCCGGGAGGAGAACAACTTGGCCACCATGGTGAACCTTGCCCTTTCCCCACTTTACTGCGATCTTGGAGTTGATATATTTAGTTAGGTGAGGTGGGGGGGCTGCGTTGTTTATTTATTTATTTTTTGTCTTGGTGACAAAGTCGTTCTCTTCCTGGGGTTAGTTTTTGTAGTTTCGGGTGTTCGATGTTTTGAGGATTCAGCAATTTAATCTCTAATATAGTCTTTGCTGATGTGGTCTTCAGATACTTTGAAGTACACCCACATGTAGACACACTTGTGTTGTCTTCCATGATAGCTCCAACATAAAGGATTTTGTGTGATCCCTATGCTGTGGTATATGGATTTCTGACACTGGAAAGAAACTCCTCTGTTTCAGTCAGTAGTGGCACAGTAGGAGGACCCCCTCCCATAGCTATAGGTTCATGGTTAACTGCAGCTGCCCAATGTCTGGCAGCTGTTATCATATCACTGGCCCAATGTTTTATTTTGAAATACGTATACCCATAGCCCCCTACTGCATTAACATAATTCACCACCTGCTCTCGGATACTGGCACTAGTGGATATACTTCTCAACCTCTTAGTGCAAGAAATCTGCTCAAAACCTAAAATAATGGGGGCACCAAAATCCAGAAATAGGGACAGATTATAAACTCAGAAAGTTTCTAGAATAACAGGACATGAATTACCATGTATTTTTGAAAGATGTGAAGTCTGAAACTCAAATGTATGTCATTTCTTACTGATTTCAATCCTCAGTGACTTGCCAGGAAACCACAAATTTTATCAGGAACACAGCAAAAATATGAGGCAAAAATCCGAACATTCTGTGAAAATCTGGACAGTTGAGAGCTATGGGTGGACTTGTCACCTCTGTCCATCTCTAATAGGAATGACCCATGGCAATGTAGAGCCTGAGTGTTCACATTATTCACAGCAGCTGTATTATAACTGATGTTAATGTTTAAAACTAGAAATTGATAATTTTCAAATACTGCAACATATCTTAGAAAAGCTCTGTAATCTACCAGAGTCATGTGATCAAATGTGATGTCATTGTATAACCAGCACTGGGGCATGGATGTCACAGATCAGCTTGTTTTGTTTCTTTGGAACCTGATATAAAAATCTATTACAGTTATCACAGTCCGTTCAGAGTTCATTTGTAATCAGAAGTTGACAAATCATCACATTGAAATGCAGGACACTGTATTTGGTACAATAAAGGCTGTCTTTAAACTTTACCAGGACTCGAATAATTCAATCTGATGCAAAGTCGTCACAAACAAGGTATATTTATTACAAAAGCCCACAGGCTAAAAATAAAACAAAACGATACACGAAACATGTAATTCACTGATACTGATTTAGCGCTTTCATCTCCTATTCAGGAGACTTCTTCAGAATCAATGTATCCTAACAAATTTCATAATTTGTACAGTTTCAAAAACTTATAAAGCTGTGTAATTGGCTGGCATTTAATGACCTCCTCAATTGAGGTTTCAAGTTTAAAGGCAGAATGTCCACATAAATGCAAAGGACTTGGATATACATGAAGGGCACAACATAACAATTAATTTGTTACTGGTTTCTTATCTCAATCTGTTAAATACAATAAATAAATATATACATATAATTAAATATATATATTAAATATACATAAATATATACATAAATATTATATGTAAATATCAATAAAAAATATTGAATAAAAATAATATTGAATAAAATGCTAATGTATATAATGTGTAACCATGAATATATATATATATATATATATATATATATATATATATATATATATATATATATATATATATATATATATATACATATATATATATATATATATAGATATATATATGTGGTAAACTGGTACCCACTCATACAAATATAAAAAAATATATAAATACAAAAAGTTATAAAATTTATAAAAATGTTAAAAATTGTATATACTGCCAGTAATAATTGTTAATATTTGTACTGGTTGTTATTATTATTGATTCACCCATGTTTCTTTGGATCAGCTGCAAGTAGTTTTAATGCAGGGGTGATGGAAATATGGTCATTGAGGCCTTTGCCATAACATGCATCAAGTCTCATCTGCCAAATCATCTCACGAAATTCCAATAATGTTTCCCCATCACATTGCCTAGTGGAAGTATGCTTCTCAGCATCATATCTTGCCTTGCTGAATTAATTAAGTTAGCTAGGGAACAATTCTTCTTTAGACAGTCAGGAATTACAGTGAGATTAGTTAGCTAAGTACAGCTTTTCTGCATCTGCTTGAATCTCTCCAACTGTGTTACTTTTATTTTCATGTGATTGAAACTCTGATGTTTATTGCATTTAAATATTTAATATTCTCATGTTTTGTATTTAAGCAATAACTGACAATGTGGTGTGGTATATTGTAGATTTGCCCACAGTTGGTGTGGTTTAATCATGAGGGCGAAGCCCGTGTGATTAAATAAAGCCAACCGTGAGTAAATTTCAATATACCACAACCATGGAGTTGGTTATTGCTATTATACAATGACATTATTTAAGAAAAAATGCTTACTTTTCTTAAATAATGTCTTTGTATAATGGTGCATTACTGTTCTCTCGCTGGTTGTGGTACTCTGCTTCCTTATTTTGATGTACTGAGCATGCATATGGGTCTTGCGTCCCACTCATACCCAGTACATCAATGCTTTTAAGTGGAAGCAATGGAGAAAAGAAAGCCTCCACTGCTCCATTTTTTTCTTTTTTGTTGTTTTATTTGTTAAAGAAAATTTTTGAGCACTATATATCATCGGAAAAAATCCGGGCGACCAGACCTTTTCTGTGGGTATATTGTGGGATTTACAATGGGCACCCTGGCCAATCAGCATGCACTTTTTGTAATATTAATGGGGGGGGGGTCATTGTATAATTTACTGTTTATTATTAAATATTTTAATACCTTTTCTTGTTTTGGTTCTTTTAGAGATTACTTTTAACATCTTGAGAGTACTTACACTTATTCTAGTGATGCCTCAGCCACTCAGAACAGCCTTGCTGCTTGGGTTACACTCTACCATTTATGTTACTCAGTATACTTGGATACCCTTGTAAGAACCTGCCAATAACTGTCTGTGTGAAATTCAAATACACAGGTGTGAGTGTTTCAGTCACTTGGAACTGCTCTTGGGGAAACTTGTGCTTCATGCAGAGAGCTCCATTTGACAATACTGAGTAAATCCAGCTGTGTCATAGTGATGGTCTTTCACCGGTGTCAGAGAAAGAATTGAAGCTCCTTGATTACTGGCCCAGTAAAAGAGAGCTCATCCATGTACTGAAATCTTCACCATTTGTGCCATGCTTCACAACATCAGCCTGAGAAAACAGCTTCAAGAGGATCAACAAAGGGAGGGGGCACACATTCCCTCACCAATGGCAAGTTAACCATGACCACACATAGGTGAGGTGTCAGAGGGGGAACCAGCAGCTGCTGTGGGTGCAGGCAGATGTAGGCGTGCTCAATATCTCCTTGCATTGACTAACAAGCAATACATAGCACACTCACCACCTAATGGGATAAAACCTTCATCCTATACACATACATATAGCAAAACTGATGCCAGGGAATGCTCACAGCCTTTACTTACCCATGCAATAGCTGTATACTCTTAGTGGGTCTATATCAGATTGTGGAATGCTGACAACTTCGAAGCTTCAAACTTCGAACTCGAAATTTCAAAGTCTAAAAACGTTGAATGTCAAAAAAAAAAAAAACACTAAACACCCAAAACAAACAAACAAAAAAGCTCTATGCAGGGGGGCAAGCCAGCCTGCACTCCCCCCACATCCCCCGCTACTTAGGTATACCAACTCTGAGATCGCACTACAGTGCAATGAAGGGAAATCTTCCATTCCCACACTCTATGGCAATCTCTGTTATATGTTTCAATGTTTTTACACTTCAAACTTTCAAATTCGAAGTTTAGTGCTTCAAACTTGTCAGCATTCAACATTATGATATAGACCCACTCCTAGCAGTAGACAGACTTAGCAATAAACTAAATCTGTAAAATTGCTGGATTTACAAGGTAAGTGTTGAACCTGGAGTGTTAAAATAGAATTGTGTGATAATACAAATGAATGGCATATCTTTGCATGTTATTACTTGGTAATGTAAGTATGTAAAGGTGAGAGATTTTTACAGCAATGACTTTAACATGTGACAGCAAAGACTTATGTGAATACTTGTGTCCTCTATCAAGTAATAGGCCTCAGGTTTCAAAGATTCACACATTCATATCTCTCAAAAGTATTGATGGTCACTGAATGTCCTCAGGTTGGCTTCAAACCTTTGTACTGGAAAATCATTAAAAAGAGAAGTTAGAAAGTAATGCAACACATTTCAGTTTCAGACTTCACAACCCTCAGAAGATTCTTAAAAATGCTGATGCAAAAATCAGTTTTAATTCTATGAACTGTCTAACTTTGCAAACACAAAATATGTCAAAAATACAATTAGCAAAACAACATCACAAACATAAATATATTAAGCACTAAGCCAGCAATGCACAGTGAGCATCAGACATAGGTTCATAGGTTCATAGGATGATACTAAGCTATTGGCTAGGTGGCCCTTATCAGCCTAGCCAAGAATTTTCCCCATGTTCCCACAAAGTCAGCACTTGTTTCCCCTATCAAGCAGGGACAAAGGTGGGACCCAGGGGTGTATTTTCTATTTGCCATCCAGTCAGGATGATAGAGGGCTACAGAGGAAGTCTGCTTGACATGTAGAGGGAGTCTATTCCATAGACGGGGGAGTCATTGGGGCACAAATCCGTCCTGCCAACAAGTTCTATTAATGTCACAGACCAGGTTGAGGCCTTGTGTGTGGGTTGCACGAGTGGAGCTTGACTTATGGATATGCAGCAACTCCATCAAGACTGGGTCTGAGATGGCCTTGTATGCCAGACACAGGTCACCTCTGAGCAGTCTGTACGAGACTGAGTAGAGGGACAGGGCTTTTAGCCTATCTGTATAGAATAGGTGTTTGAGACCCTGGATTTTCCTGGTTATGAATCTCTGTGGTTTCTCCATCTGCTGCATGAGCTTGGCAAGGTACATGCTGAAGGGAGCATTGTACTTGATAATGGGTCTAATAAGGGAGGGGTACAGGGATGTTATGTTCTCCTTGTTTCTGGATGAAAAACACTTACTTATGAGGTGGGCCAAATAAAAAGCCTTCCGTACAATGGAGGCAATATGGTTTTGAAAATGCAGGTTGCTATCAACCTGGGTGCCCATGTCACTCACAACTGATTGCATGCTTAGTACATTGTTATTAATGTGATAATTACTGGGGACTCCATTTTCCACAAAGGGGATAATGATTTATTTATTGGCGTTCAGTTTGAGGCCATGCTTCTGGCACCAGTCATTAGTTTGGGTAAGGCCCACTTGGAGGATGTTCACATCACTAGAGGAATTTAAGACAGCACCCAGCTTGCAGTCATTATCAAACTTGATCAGCCACAGACAACTGGTGTTGGCTTGCACCTCAGAAACATATATCCCAAACAATTGAGGCCCAAAGACCGACCCTTGGGGAGCAACACTCATTACGGGTCAACTACTAGAGGTTGCTTCCCCAATTTTGACTGAGTGGGTTCTATCAGTGAGCCAGTTAGCTACCCATCTTGTAACATCCTAGTTGATGCCTAGCTGGAAGAGTTTATCTGTTATGCCTGAGTGAGTGGAGACAGTGTCAAAGGTTTTGGCTAGGTCAAGGTAGGTGGTGTGCGCCATCTTCCCCTTGTCCATAGCTTTGGTGACTGTTTCGAAGAAGTTGACCAAGTTTTGTGATCTCCTTTTCACAAAACCAAATTGTGTAGGGTCAAGTCTTTGGTGGTTACCAATGTCCGTGTTTACAAGGTCCATGACAATTCATTGTGTGGCCTTGAAGATCAGGCTAGTTAGGCTGATGGGCCTATAATTGCCTGGGTCAGTGGATGCTCCACCTTTGTGTAGAGGGATGGCAGTGGCTGTCCTCCATTTCACTGGGACGAAGCCGGTCATCAGGCTTTGGTTGAATAGGGTGCCTAATGGAGCTGAAACTCATAGGTTCATAGGTGTGTACTAGGCTAATGGCCCTGGAGCCTTTACAAGCCTAGCTCATATCAATGCCCTGGCATTGTGCCACCTGACATTAGCTCCCAGTCCTTCTATCAATTAGAGCCACTAGAGTGATCCCCGGGTTGAACTTCTCTTTCCTATCCACTAATCAAGATTTCTCTTAATGAGGGCCAGTGAGGTGCTCTGTTGGACATGTATGGGAAGTCTATTTCAGAGCATGGGCAGTCTCTGGGTTATGAACCTGTCCCTCCAGCATGTTCTGTTGACTGTGGTAATGAGGTTGAGATCTCTGGAGTGTGTGGTGTGGAGGGATTGGGATTTCTTTAGATGTAGCATTTCTAACAGAGCTGGGTCAGATATGGCTTTGTAAGTCAAACAGAGATTGCCTTTTAGTAGACGATATGAGACAGAGAATACCTGGAGTTTTTTGAGTCTGTCCATGCAGGACGTGTGTTTAAGGCCTAGGATCCTCTTCGTGAAGTACTTTTGTGGCCTCTCCAGCTGTTGTAGGTGCCTAGTAAGGTGCATGCCAAATGGGGCATTATACTCTATGATTGGTCTAATGAGGGAAGAGTAGCAAGAAATGGTAACCTCTTTTTTCCTGGATGCAAAACCCTTCCTATTGAGATGTGTCACATAGAAGGACTTTCTGATCACAGTGGCAATCTGGTGGCCGAAGGAGAGACTGCCGTCAACCTATGTCCCCAGATCTCTTATAACGCCTTCAGTGTTCAGAGGGCTCCCATCTATGTGGCAGTTAGCGGGAACTGAGTTTTTTCCAAAGGAGATGATGATGCATTTGTTGGCATTAAGCTTAAGGCCATGGTTTTGACACCAGTCATTGGTCTGAGTGAGGCCTTTCTGTAGGATATCTACATCATATGGGGAGTTAATAATGGCTCCCAGCTTGCAGTTGTCTGTGAATTTGGTCAGCCAGAGTCCCTCTGTGTTGGCCTGGACTTCTAAGAAGTAGATGCCAAACAGGAGAGGACTGAGGCTCTATCCCTGTGGGACTCCACTCGTGGCTGGTTGGCAGTCTGACTTGAAGGCTGCTACTTTCACACTGTGAGTTCCATATGTGAGCCAATTTGCAACCCAACTAATGATATAGGGATTGATGCCTAGTATGGTGAGTTTAGCAATAATTCCTGAGTGAGGAATGGTATCAAATGCCTTGGCAGATCGAGGTAGGCTGTATGAATTGTCTTACCTTCATCCACAGCTCTGGTGACTGACTCAAAGAAGTCAACAAGGTTGAGAAGGCATGATCTTCCTTTCACAAAACCAAATTGTGTGGGAACTAGAGTTTGGAGATTCCCTGTATCCTTGTTAATTGGGTCCTTAATGATGCAATCCATAGCCTTACATATCAGACTCATCAGGCTAATGGGGTGATAGTTGTCAGGGTCTGTAGTCACTCCTCCTTTATGGAGAGGGATGACTGCAGTAGTGCACCATTCGGTAGGGACAAAGACTGAGATGAGGCTGTGAGTAAACAGGACACACAGATGTGGTGCCAGTTTACTTTGTAATTCATGTAGAACACAGCTAGGGATATTGTTGGGTCCCATGGAAGCTGTATTCTTGGCCTTGGACAATGCAGCTTTAAACTGTGCTGCAGTAATGCTGGGTGCCTGGCATTCTTCTGGTACTGAGATTGGTCCTATAGGGGGGAGAGAGGGGTAAAGTTGGCACTGAATATGTTGGCCAGTATGTTGGCAATATCTGTTGGCTCAGTATAGGAGGTACCATTGTGCAGTAACTCAGAACAAATCTGGGTATTGCCATGGAGACTCCTGATATAACTATAGAAGGCTTTGTGGTAGTTTTAGTGTCTGCTGCATTTCTGCCTTCATAGCTGGCTTTGGAGGTTTTGATGAGGGATCTCAACTTTTTTTGAGGCTAATAAGGGAATTTTTCCAGTCTTGGGACTTCACCTTTGTCTGCAACAGTTTCTTCCTTCTGTTGTAGAGTTTATTAATAGCAGGATACCACAAGATTGGCTTCCTTTTTTTTGGAGGAGGGTGTCTTGGTTCTGTTGGGTATGGCTAGTTTAATGCATTTATGTATGTGTTTGTACAGTGCATTGGTGTATGATTTGGCAGTCATGCATCTATTTTCCACTGGCATCGGTGCAGTGAATTTAGCCACCTCTGTATTTAGGAGTCCAAAGTCAGCTTTGGAAAAGTTTTTCATGGTGGATACCTTTGTGGGGGTGTAGGTAAGATGTGGATTTCCATGGCGATTAGTTTGTGGTTGGATCTAACCAGGGAGGAATTAACTACTGGTGTAGAGCAATGGTTGCCCATGTTAGTAATAACCAGGTCAAGGATACTGCTTCGTCTAGTGGGGGTAAGAATGAGCTAGTCCAGGGCATTGGAACTGATGAATTTCAAGAAGCATTGGATCAGTGCATTAGTGCATGAGAGTTTTCACAGTCAGTGGAGGGGTAGTTGAAGTCACCTAGTGTGAGAGTGTTAGGTTGGATCTTAATAGTTTCCAGGCTGCTTAGAAATGTGGAGTGAGAGTCTTGGGACATGGTTGGGGACCTTTAGCCGGCTATGACCTGAATCGCCATTTTACCCAATGTTAGTTGTACCTGGAGTATCTCAGATGCATTATGCTGGGCTACTAGTCGGGAGGTGTGCATGTCCTTTATGAATATAGAGACACCACCACCTTTGGAGCTTTGGTCCATGTTCTGAGGCCGAAAGGTGTGGAATGAGTTATAGCCAGGTAGCGCAAGGGTGCTTTCTGCTGCTTTAAACCAGGTCTCCGTTACAACACAAATGTTGATGTTCTCCATTTTGAGGAGTGCTTCGAGTGAGTGCATCTTGAGATTTAGACTACTAGCATTGAGCAGCATGACCCTCAGATTGCATTTATTTATAGCTGTTATGTTGGTAATTTGGTCTTTGGAACACTGCCTAAAAAAGGCATTATAGGGGTGACATGAGCCTTAGCCAGTACCCAGAAACCCAGGGGTGACAGATGCAGACCATCTCTGGCAAAGCATCAAGGTCTGTCAATCATGTCATCCCAAGCAGACAGATACCGGATTTCCTTAGACTGACACCAAAAACTTAGCCAATTGTTGAAGTCAATCATTTTCTGTTTGAACTGCAGTATCATTTTGCACAATGGTAGGATGCTGCTCAGTGTTAGAGTCATACCTGCCTGGGACACATAATCCGAGAGCTCCACCATGATTCTTTTCTTGTAGTCCAGAGAGGTGTGTCTCAAGTCATTTACACCCACATGGACAATGACAGAGTCACACTTGTACTTGTTGTGGAGTGACCTGAGTGCATGTGTTATGTGACGATTCTGGCACCTAATAGACAGCTGACTGTTACCTTCTCCTTATTCAAACTAGTGAGTGGGAGATCAGTGTGCTTCACTATTGAGTCACCAATGATTATTGTATTGGGCAAGCTGTTTTGCCTTAGGGGCTTAGATTGAGGGGCACACTGTGTAGCTGAGCTATGTGTCTTGTGTTTTATGCTGTGTTGTGGTGGTTGAGTGTGTTTCTGCCTTGGAGGTCTCTGCTGTTTGGGTAGATTTCTATTGAGAACCTCCCCAAAGGTCGGTATGTGGTTTGTGTTTTTATGTGATGGCTGTGATGGTGGGTGTTCTGGAGGGCTATGTGTTCCATGTGGTGTGGTGTAGGTGTTGAACTTCTCCTCTTGACCAGCTATTCCGGTCTTGGCTGGAGAGTGCATGGGTTCAATTTGGAGATATAAGCACATTTCTCACAAGTCCAAGTTTTCAGAGGTAAGAGGAGAGGGTTGTCTGTGTACATGCGGCAGTTGCTACACTGCCACAAAATGCCCAAGTTAACCAGGTTGATAGGAGAAAGCACAGAAAACTGACCTTTAGATATGCCAGGAGGGATGGTCATTATTACTAAGTACTGGAGCTGTTTCCTTATAGGATGTCTAGTGCTGATAGCACTTATGTGGGCTACAATAATTGCTACAAAAAGCCTGATGAAGTGCTAGGTGAATAAGTTAATTAAACTGCAAGAGAGTGGATATCTAGCAAGATCTAAGGGAAAAACTAAAGATCAGACTTTCTGGCACCAGTAATATACTTTAAATGCAGTGCAAGCTAGTACACTTGAGTGTGTAGCAATATTAAAACAAATACAATTAAAATAAATGCAGTTAAATGGAAAAAATTACTTAAATTAAGTGCAGAAAGCAATATAATCAGAAAAAAATCAAAATGGAGGCACTTAAAGTCTCTCTTTCTCCTTTCTGTTGCTTTTGTAGTCTGCAGGATTCCAAAACAGGATCCACATAGCTTAAACAAGAGCAAACATGGGCTTTGAAACCAGAAAGTTGAAAGGGATAGAAAAACTGCCCAGACAGCCAATAAACTATAATTTCAGAGGTAGAAACCATTTATCTTGGGGTAGTTAGGCTATTTAGTGCTTACCTCTCCCAGTGATAAGCTGAAGTCTTCCTTCTAACACAGAAACATCTGAGGAACTCAGAAACGTACAAAACAGTCATGGATACAGCACATCTGTATCTGAACTACTCTAGTAACAGGAAAGCTGAGAAACAAGCTTAGAACTTTTTTTGTTTGTTTTTTTGCAGAAAAAAACAGTTACAACAGTAATAAAAATACTTTAAATGTAGTTCAAGCTAGAACACGAGTGTGTAGCAATATTAAAGCAAATACAACTAAAATAAATGCAATTAAATGAAAAAAAATTACTTGAATCAAATGCAGAAAGCAGTATAATCAGAAAAAAATCAAAATGGAGACACTTAACGTCTCTCTTTCTCCTTTCTGTTGCTCTTGTAGTCTGCAGGATGTCAAAACAGTATCCTTGGAGCTTAAACAAATGCAACCCCCCTCAAACATGGACTTTTAAACCAGAAAGTTGAAAGGGATAGAAAAACTGCCCAAATGGCCGATAAGCTACAATTTTAGTCAGAAACCACTGTTCTAGTGGTAGATAGGCTACCTGGTGCTTAGACAGTTTTACTCTTGCTTGAGGAAGATGATTTGATCCTCTCAGGTATTGCTGAGTCCATACAGCTATGTTGGTGCTCATATAGTTTTTTGGTATAGGCATGTACATTAGTGCTAGTTCCAACTGAAGGGACACAAAGCTTATGTATCCCTGAATCAAAAAGATAGAAAACAAGGATATAGAACAATTATCATCACTTGCACAGGGTGTTGTGTGTGTGTGTGTGGGGGGGAGGGCTAAGCTGGCACAAAAGGTAAGTGAGTGTGAGTAAGAAAGTGAAACAGACAGACATTTGGATAAAGTAACAAATGGCCAGTGAGATAGAATGAGATTCAGTCCTCATGACTGAACCATGTAACTGTTGTGCACGTGCTTGTATGGGCCCTCCAGGTAAAACTGGAGTGTAAGTGTTTGCAAGAACACAGCTAAGCTCTGTGCTAGCTCTACATCTTGGTATGTTGGACAGGTGTGAGCCATGCATGATAGAGGTGGCAGTTCACAGTTGTCATACCCGACCATGAGAATGTTGCACTGGCTTGTCCATACCTACTGTCAGATGCACTGCTGCTACCTGAATATGATTGATATCTGCTGGATGAGGTCTCCTCACAGGGATGCCCAAGACCACAAACCTATGGCTTGCCACATCTGCCTATTGACATTTCAACCACTGATGGAGCAGTGGAAGTAGTGCCACTATGGGAGCATGATCAAGCACGGCCATGTCGGCTAACATCAAATGATGCTGTTGACCTACTCTCATATGGATGCCATCTCCTTCCCAGCATATATTCCATCACAGACACCACATGTTGCAATGTGTCATTCATCTGATCCATTGAATCATCAACATGGTGTAGACAGTCAAGCATGTCAGCCTATACCATATCTACAACGCTAAGCATTTCTCTCAAGAACCTATTGGAACATGCCTGCACCTCCACAACAGCCCTAAACATACATCAAGTGGCATCGGAAGACATACCTGGATCAGGTTGAGGATGGGCAGCAGGCCTCATCTGAGCACTACTAACAACCCTCCTACATGGCACCTCATCCACACTTTGGTTATGACCAGAGTCAACAGGCACTGAAGCTGCAGTAACCACACTACCCTGATCAATCTCTCACCTTCCACCTGTCTGATATCCGAGGGGTCACTGGAATGGGTTGGCATAGGCTTACTGGCAGTCTCCAATGGAATTACAGGGGATGGCAGCTGAATATCAACTTCTGTGTCAGATTCAACCTCTGCATCCCCCACCTGTGCCTGTATTTGACCACCATCATCATCAGAGTCTGCTGATACTTTGACATCAGGTGGTAAGAGTCCTACACTTCCACTGTCTTGATTACTAGTGATAATAAGCCACAAACACAGGAAAGAAATTAATACCTACACTACTATAGTGCAATATATGCTAATAAACTGACAGTAGTGCCACTATAACAGATGACAGAACAATGCAAGCAACAGTCCTAGCACCCACATCAAAAAATAAATATTTCTTTGAACTTCTCATTGGTACCGACATAAAAATGTTTGGCTTATCATGTGCAGATGACTGCAGGCTTCCTATAGAGGATGGTCCTGAAAGAAATTAAGCAAAAAAGTAACACATGCATTAAAACTTTGTGTCCTTTATATGTCCATTAATGATACATTTAAGAAGAACTTGGATGACATGTCCACCCCAAGCCGATGTGCAATCACTAGAATGTGTTAACTATATCAATCTACAGCTACCCCCCCAAAAAAAATATGTTAAACTGAACTTAAATATTGCTGTCAAAGTTTTGCTACTCAAGAAGTATTTAACAGCTGAGTAGGTAAGCCTTCCTGGAAGCTCCTCTTGGGATGGACATACTTGTCCTCCCTGAAACAGCAGCACCAACATCAATGACATACTGTTGTACACTTTCCACTGAGCTGCCTGGATCCCTAACTGTGGAAGTAACTCTTCATTTGATGTCAGTGGTGACTCTGTAGTAGCACCTCCCCCCCCCAAGTAGGCATCAATTCACGGGCACTGCAGCTGCTCTCCTCCAGGCCAGTAAAATCATATCAGTGGCCCTATGGTGCACCAGATCATATGTTCTGCTCTGAATACCTACTGCATTCACATCAGACAGTATCTGCTGCCAAATTTGCATTTTGTCAGACATCCCCTCTCAAGCAGAAAACACCATATTGCCTAAATGCATCCACAATGACTTCATTCTCAGCATCACTGAATGGGAGGTTTCAGGAACTGGGACACCTGGGTGCCATAGTCATAGGTGACATAAAACACAAAAGAAGGTTAATACACATAAATATCACATAAACAAAAAGTCCTGCTTAAACATATCTGATCTGCAAGGCCGTGGAACATATTATCATGGAACTTATAAACAAACAAAGACATTGGGAACCTTCAAACACTGGAGCCCACCCAGTTTGGGTTCATAAAGGGCCGATCTTGTCTACTGAGCCTGATTGACTTCTTAAAAATCAGTCACCAGAGCTGTGAATGAGGGTAAGGCAGTCCACACAGCCTACCTGGACCTTGCCAAAGCCTTTGACACCATCCCCCACTCTGGAATCATAGATAAACTTACTAAGCTGGGCATTAATCCTTATGTCACTCGATGGGTTGCCAACTGGCTTACTGAAAAAACCCACACTGTAAAAGTAGCTGACTCCAAATCCAGCTCCAGAAAAGTGACAAGTGGAGTACCTCAGGGTTCAGTCCTGGGGCCGCTCTTGTTTGGTATCTACTTCTTTGAAGTACAGGCCAACACTAAGGGATTCTGCCTAACAAAGTTTGCAGATGACTGCAAACTGGGAGCCATTATTGAATCCCCAAATGATGTGGATATTCTACAAAAGGCCCTTACAGAAACAGATGCTTGGTGCCAGAGCCATACGCTCAAGCTCAATGCCAAGAAATGTATAGTTATTTCCTCTGGGAAAAAAAAACATGTACCTGTGAATTACCACATAGATGGCAGTACACTAAACTCCAAAAGTGTGATAAGAGACTTAGGGGCACAGGTGGACAGTGGTCTCACCTTTGATAACCACATCCCCACAACAGTCAGGAAATCCTTCTTTGTGGCACACCTCACCATTAAGGGCTTTTCATCCAGAAGAAAGGAGGTCATTGTCCCGCTGTGCTCATCCCTCATTAGACCCATTATAGAATACAATGCCCCATTTGGTATGTACCTCTCAAGACATCTGCAGCAACTGGAAAGTCCACAGAAATACCTCACTAAAAGAATCACCATCCTAAAGCAGATGGCTTATGCTGACCATCTAAAACAACTCCACCTATACTCTGTTGCATATTGTATACTCTGAGGCAATCTCTGCTTAGCATACAAGGCCATGTCAATCCCAGAGCTGTTGAGCATGCTACACTTAAGGAAATCCCAATCCCTCAGAGCCACATGCTCCAGGGATCTAACCCTTGTCATCACAATGAACAAAACATGCTGGAGATATAGGTTCCTGACCCAGAGACTCCCCAGACTCTAGAATAGACTGCCCATACATGTCAAGCGGAGTGCCTCTTTGGCCATCTTCAAAAGGAACCTTGACCATTGGATGGGAGATAGGAAATTCACCCTGGGGATCACATCAGTCACCCTGCTAAACAGGGGTCCAGGAAATAAATATTGTTGGAAGAAATAGCCAAAGAATTGTTATGACTAGGCTTGTATAGGCCCTATAGCTGATAGCCTAGTACAACCTATGAATCTATGAACTTATAACACACAAAAGGTAGTATTTCACTATTACCCACTGAATAAACACAAAACAGTTAAGATATTCACAAGTAAAAAAGGGAATTATGTGGTTGTAACATATTATTATCACACACACAGTAAGGCTGGATGCAAAACAAGGAGAGTAACAATAGCAAAATTTGTTTGTGCCAACATAGAAACGGAACTTGGATGCCCTACCCCCAAAACAACATGCAAATGACACATTTTGCTAACAAACCATCAGAGAACTACTAAAAGAGCTATCAAATATATTGTCACACACACATTTCCCACAGAACATTCAATTTTATACAATTGCCAGTCACATCTACCTGTGGATAGCATGCCCTAAGAGGCATATATGGGCCATCCTAGAAGGCTAACACCCCTGTGTCATTGACAATATAGGACATTTACATTTCATAGAAATAACTATATAAGAGTGTAAAGTGAAAATCAGCTGTAACATTGGCACTTGTGATGACAGTTGATAAGGCTGTGCATCTGAGAAAGTAAAATGACCTGACAAATATGTCCATGCCATCAGTACACTTCTAAGATATGCATACAGATAAAAGTAGCTTTTAGTAATGTGTGTGTGTATATATATATATATATATATATATATATATATATATATATATATATATATATATATAAAATCAGATTTTTCTCAGTGACATTTCAGCATATCCAGTATATAGCTGAAAAATGCATGCACACCTTATCAAGATCAGTAGACTTCTGTGCAATAAATCCCAAAGTAATATCTTCTTCTTTGTTATCCACATAAACAAGTCTCCTCACCTTCAGGTTCACTAACTACACAGTATCATTTTTGTAGCATAGATTCCAGGCTTTCGGCATGGTAAAGAAGTAAATGAGTTGTGCACTCATTAGAACTGCTGAATCTCAAGCACTTGGCTCTGTGTAGTTGTTGTAAACATAGTGCAGGCAGTCTCTCAATGTTTGTTGTGAATAGATTGCAACTGTGAATGATTTCTGGCACGGAGAAGGAAAACACATCAAATGTTCAGACTCCCTTACATCCAGAGAGTGTGTCAGCCAGGTTGAACTTACAAAATGTAGAACTAACTGTATCAAGGTTTTAAATGTAAGTAATCAGCAAACATTTCAAAGTTTCTGTTCAAAAACATCCAACCTCCCCTTCAATTCTTGACAACTGTATCTTATTGCCATTTAATATATTTGCTCATTTTAATGACAGTGATACACAATGCCTTACAGACTGCATGACTCAGATTACTAATCAGATAAGACAAGAATGAGAAACAGAGTGATAAGATAGAGCTACATGTATGCAAGCAATAGTCATAAATTTTTGCGTGATTGCTCAGTGCACTATGTCTGAAATGAATACATGTAGACACAACAGTCATGTTTTTTAATACTGTGGGTGATGTTGCAGTGGATTGTATACCCAATGATTTTCATTCTCTGCTGCTAAGATGTTTCTGTGGCAAATAGGGAAAATATACCCTTGCTGTTGTTTGAAAGTTCATTGGCGTGGAAGTTCAAATCCCGACCAGTGTGAAAATATTTAATGTGTACCAACATAAACTTTTGTAGTGTTGTTTATTTCATAGATTTGTTCTTCCTTTCTCATGATTTTCCCTTTTTTAAATTTTTAATGCTAGTGTTTGAGTGATGCACAGATTAGGCCAAACATGGGAAACTGAAAAAAAAATGAATGTCATGTTTAGCTGTGCTTATCTCATTTGCACGATGGTTAGCAGTGCAAAAAGCTGAACTAGTGGCCCATAGAAGAAGCAGACAGAACCCATACAGACAAGGTGTAGACATTCTAAATGTCAGAAAGGATACATTGTTGCAGTTTTAGCTTTCCATCACGCAACACCGCTATGTGACATTGTGCAGAGGATAGTAAGCTTCCCCAACACCTGCAGCCATCAACACCTGCAGACAGGAAGCAGGCAGTCAACAATTTTAAAAAGGATACATTCTATTAATGCTGTTCGGCACTGCACAAACATGCTAAGTGGCATGTGGCAGTTAACACACAAAAGTTAAGAATGAATAGGGTATTATGCAATTGTTCTTTACCTACTCCTATGGCAGCCAGTTTAAGTGTAAGGCCTTACTACAGATGGTCCTGGGTTCTAAAACAAGAAGTGCAACATGTTTTTACTGCTGTGACAATTCAGTTTATATTAATGAACAGGACATTTTCTAAGTGTCATTTCAGTATTCTTGTGGCAACAGATCATGTGTTCTTATACAGAAAATTCCAGACACTTCTGCTGTGGATCCATTTCACATTATGTTAAATATCACTTATAGTGATTTATACATAATTATAAAAGTGGAGCTGATGTGAATTATATGTAAAAGGGATAAGACACCTTTACTGTGTTTTGAAGGTTCAGATATATGACTAAAAGCATACTAGCTACAATGTTTCTGTAAGTATAATTCTGCTATCTGGACTTGGATGGGCTTCCCACTTAAATAAGACACATACATAAATGAATGTATATACAAAGACCTAGTCAGGCCACACACATCACACACATACATGGATAAAATCTCAATCTGTCATCTGTATTTATAAATGATTCATGACTATGTCCGAGAAGTACTTCTTCTATGGCAAAGATGGAAAATCATCATTGTGGAAGAAAATCTTTTCCTCCTTATGCTTAGGTTTGAATCCCACACTGTAAAAATCAGTTTTAGCACTGTATAAAGCCAAGCAAACATGTGTCATGTCATGAAATGTATGCACCCAGTGCATGACAGCAAAGGTAAACAACCTAAATCTTACAGAAGCAGACATTCCTCAAACTAATGTCAAGTGTCAGATTAACCATTCAGTTTCAAAAATTGCTTTCCTTCCTGGTTGGTACTATTGATCTCCACTTAACATTGCTCTAACATGTTTTGCATCATTGCTCAGGTTTGTGTATGACCAGTAAATGTGATAACAGGTATTGGTGGGAAGTCATTATTTGCTATTGCACTGCTTTGGGATTAGACATGTCTAGTGTTAGAAGGGAAGGTGCCTGATTTAGAGCACAGAGGGGGGGTGTTCAGGAGTCCAGACTGTTTATTGGACTCCTGGTAAAGTTCCACAGCCAAAGGCTTCTGTAGAGGGACTATTCTGGCTCCTAGTAAAAGTCTGAGGCTTGGAATAGTCTAGCCAAGGCTGTATCCAGTGCAACTGGCATTCCACTCACTGCAGAAGAGTGTAGATACCACTTCAATGACGTAAAAAGAGCAAGGGAGATATACTCAACCAGTGGTTGGATTAGTTTCAAACTAGTGATATCCCACAGTTGTGTAAGTGTGCTAATAAGGAAAATTTATAACACATGAAAAGCTAAATATAGGCAAGACTGTTATGCATAATACTCCTCTTCTGTTCTGTTATTTTCTTTTCTTCTCACAGCTAATGCTGAAATAGTTGTGAATAGGCAAGCCCATGCTGATCACATTCAGAGACTGAGGGAAGCAAGTGGAATGCAGCATAAGAGAAGTATTATTGTAGCTTTAAAAGTTAAAGAATAATGTTTTTCTTTTCTATACATTAGTAACAAAGTAAGCATGCATATCTTGACTGTAAAAGAAAGTATGCATGCATCAGTCTGTAGCACAAACCAACTTTAGGAGTCAAGTATAAGACTTTAGTCAGAGGTTGTGGGCACAAATACCATGAGAAACAACTATACATTAATGTGATTCTTTAATAATATTACATAAACTAAGTTCTACACAAGCGGTGTAAATTCCCTGTTATTAACTGTAATCTGTATAACTGGACCAAGCATATGTGGAATATCTGCACATTGCAAGGATTACTTGGAACAATCCATAATGATAGACTGTAGTTGTTACAAAGTATACTTAAATGTAAAACTTCAGATAAAATAGATGTATTATTGTGATAAAGGTTGGACATCACATACGATGGTACTAATTTTATCTCTTTTTTTCCTCTCACCCCAATACTTATCTCTTTTTTTATTTTCTATTATGTGTCATCAAAATGTCTTCATGTCATCCATGTGTAACAAATCACTAAATGCTTCACAGCATAGCGAGGTAAGCCAACCCCAGTGGCTTAGCCTGCCCCTCCTCCATTGGCTTCTGCATTGATACCAGCAAATCTGGGACCCAACCTAACAGTACTGCCTCTGCTGCCCCTGCACTGCCTGCACTCTCAGGTAGTACTACCCCAGCAGCTGGAGCTGTGGTACCCCCCAAGAAGTACTGACAGAGGTGGGGATTTCATCTCCTTCCAGGAGATGCAAAGGGCTGGTGCATAGGGTCATGCACAGCACCATTGGTATGCACTCATACCAGGTGGAGAGGCTGTCCTCCCTCATGATCCATAGGAAGAAAAGATGTCAAACTCTCTAGAAGCTAGTGGAGTTAGGGGAGAGTGATGACAGTTCTGCAGGTGAGGACTAGATTCTCACTGTCCCCATGTTTGATGGGCATAGGCTTGCGTTGTCCCCTCCCTCACCCCAATCATGGTGTCCCCGAAACTTCTGTGTCACTCACCATCCCTGCGTCTTGTCTTGTTTGCCCCATTTGATTGCATTTGCTTCCTCACCTACCAAACGTACCTGACCCAGAAACACAAATGTCCCTTGCCCAGTATTCCTCACTTACTGAACTAAAAAAAAAAAAAATGGGCATCTGTCCCACAAAAAAACTCATATGTGTATATATATATATATATATATATATATATATATATATATATATATATATATATATATATATATATATATATATATATATATATATATATATATATATTTATTTATTTATATGGGTCTACTTCACTTCACCTAAATTTCATTTGACTGACCCCCATTTGACCAACACCCAATTGACCTAAATTTCATTTGACCTAAAACTCATTTGACTGACACCCATTTCACCAACAGCTTACAATGCTGAATTGCAACATACTAAATCTTAAACCATAGACAAGCACACTTAGAACACCAATAACTAACCCTTCCCAGAACTTAAAAACTACTTAGCCTTTTAACAGAAATGGGACAATGTACAACCAAACTAGGTGGGGAGGCTACAACCTCCACACCCCCCGATTTGGTGGGCTGTGCCGCCCACACCCCTTAGTTTTATATATATATACTAACTCCAGGATTGCAGTACAGTGGGGAAAAGGGCATATACCTTTAACTTGCCTTACGGTACTCTACACACTGCCACTACTGCTGGGAACAAACAAAATATACATCAAATTACTTTAGATACTTCCCTAAAATGTAGATAGAAAAACCCACATTTAGAAACACTATAACACCACTTTCTACATGAGTATCAGAACTCTTACAGTCAGCATTCTAAGTTACACTTATTATTTTTATCACAAACAAGTCACAGGTGAAGGAAAACCCACAAAAAGTATATCTCCAAAATTCGGCAAGCTCTGCACGGTGCTGCATGCAATATGGCATGCAGAGTAGTGGATAACAAGCTCCCTCCCGATTTGAATCGAGTGTACTATAACTAATCCTACGCACCTACACTGCCATATACTACTGCTGCCCATTGCTGATGATGAAAGCCATGCAAATGAGGAAATGAGGTGAAAGGAAGCAGGCAGGCATCTGTGCAGGAATAGTGTAATATGCAGAAATGTATTTGGTTACTAACCGAATACATTTCTTCAAATTACAAAACGGAGGCATGACAGCTCCAAACAAAGCATGTATTCAATGTAGTAGGCATGCCAATGGCCAAATATATGGCCATTGGCATGGGAAATAGTTGCAAAATTATAATAAATAACCTTTTTTTTTTGGCCGATTTCGGCCATTTAAGCTTAGGTCAGTGGTGGGCAAATGGGATTGGGCTGAAAATAAGAAAATAATCTTTTAAACCCAAATCAGCATTTTGCCATGATAGTCAATGGCATTCATAAGACAACAATACTAGGCAATAGTGGTTGCTAAGGGTGGAGGCGCAGTGTGATAACTATGAATTAGCATTCTGGTTTATGCAAATGAGGGGACTGATACTGATAAAGTTCATATACTAGTACTAAGCTAACTGCCCTTGCGAGCCATTTTAAGCCTAGCCAATTATCCCTTCTGAGATTCAAACCCTGCAACTTGTGTTTGTAAGGCAAACACCTTAACCATTAGGCCACCTCATAAGGGGAGCATCACGCATGCTGTAAGCTTATTAGAGCTCTGTGGCCCATGTTTGCTCTTAGCTAAACACAGCTAAGGAAGTAGGGTGTGTCTGAGGCTGCCTAGCAGTATTTACATTGCATAAATGGTGTGCGTGCTGCTCGCTGGGTTTTAAACAAAAATAAAAACACAGGAAGTAGCAGCTCTGCCACATTTGAGCAATGGATATGCACGGTACACCTCTGGGCTTAAATGGGAAGGTAATGGGAAGGGAAAACAGCAGTAGGAAGGCAATCAAGAAGAACTAGCATAGCAGGCAGGTGAAATGTATCAGAATCAGCCAATTACACAGGCAGCAGCCCAGCCCAGCACACTACTATAAACTATGCAAACACCTTTCACTCTGTTTTTTCCCACAAACTCTACACCACCAGTGCACACAGACAGGGAAGTTTTACCTGACAAAACTAACAAAATGGAAGGGGCTGGTGTTGCTCTCATATATCAATAGGTGGAAGAGACTGAGGGTTGTGAGGATGTGAATGCTGACACCCAACCCACAGTGAGGAGGAGGAGAAGAGTGTACAGACCCAGGGTAACCTACCAGGGGCTACATGAGCTGGAGATGGTGGAGTGCTATAGGGTAGACAGGGACATTTTACAGCAAATTGTTGAGCTGTGCCGGCCACGTCTCACACAAAGAGCCAACAGAAGGGAACCCATCCCACTGGATACCAAGGTATGTGTAGGGTTAAGAATACTAGCCACAGATACCTTCCAAAGGTCAACTGGGGATATCATGGGGATCTCGCAGGCATCAGCATCCAGGGTACTCCACCAGTTCCTGGATGCCATGTCAGCACATACTCGTGAGCACATATATTTCCTCAACACCCATGAGGTGTTTACCAGCAATATGCGTCACTTCCACCAAATAGCAGAATACCCTGAGGTAGTGGGTGCTATAGACTGCATGCACATACACATCAAAACACCAAAGGGGTGAGCGGGTAGGGTCTACATAAACCACAAGGGCTTCCCCACCATTAACTGCCAGGTTGTGTGCGATTATCTTGAATGTGTGTGCTGGCAGACCTGGAAGCTATCATGACTCCCACATCTGGCATATGACACAGCTCTACCAGAAATTTGCCAGTGGGGCATCTTATATGGTCACCTAGTGGGGGATGCTGGTTATACACTAGAGCCATGGCTGATGACACCCATCAGAAATGCAGACACACCCGAACAGGAGCTCCATAATGAGGCACAAGCACAAACCAGAATCATAACAGAGAGTGTGTTTGAGATGCTCAAGTCATGGTTCCAGTGCCTGGACATATCCGGTGGAGCCTTGTAGTACTCTCCAGATACATGTACACAAATGTTCATTGTATGTGCCATGCTACACAATATGATCCTGTGTAAGCAGCTGCAGCAGGAATAGCACGGGGCAGGGAGCACAGTCCCCCACCATTGCCAAGGCCATCACAGGCACACAGGGACTCAGAGGAGGAACAACCTGAGCCTGCCCATGTAGGCAGAAGGAGGCATGCCCAGTATGCCCAGGCTTTGGCAAAGAGGCAATGCATAGCACATACACTGACATGGTAGAGATCCAGGGAATGACACCCTCTCTGACTCACACATACAGTAAAAGGGATGCCAAACATGACACTACCTATGCTTTATCATGTATAGGGAGTGTACTATGTGCATCTAACATAATTAGCCCTTCAGCACCACCCTCAGTACAGGCACAGCCATAAGGTAAGTCACTCTTCCTATCAATTGCTGAATGGAGTAGTATGTACTGCTAGTTGTATCTATGGTATGGATGTGAGCATGCAAGAGAATTGGGTGACTGAATGGGATGGCAGCATATAGTAGACACCTATATGGGCAGCATGAAATTGACAACAAGTACTGGTGTCAACAAAGTTAGCAGTACTAGACAAGGTGACAAATCCCACTGCAGTACATATGGTGGCCCAAATGTGTGTCCATAGGACACACACATGCATGTCATTGAGGCTCACATACCCAACACCAGCATCAGCCAGCAGGACAGGTGTAGATGACCAGAAAGAAAGGCTGTTCTAAGGCCTCCAATTGATAGCAATGGTAAACAGCCCCCCTCCAGACCTTCCCAGACTACAACAGGTCTGGCAGTTGATGTTAGTTCTGAAGTGTAAGAAGTCTGAAACTGAAATGTAGATCAATAAAACCTAAGATCTTTACTCTACTGATATGCTTCTAGTCTGCATGATAGGTCAGAATACAAAACAAAATGGAAGCCAACAGAGTACCTAAAATACCAGTACAATCATAGCAAATGTTTACAGCTGTTAGGTGTACCCCCCCCACAATCCTAATTAGAAATGCAGTAACATGTACATTTGGGTTTAATAACAGTGGAGCACAGATTACCTGAGCTGGCCCAATTTACAGGATAGATTGTTGCATGTGTACAATATGCAGGGGTCCGTGTGTTAGGGTTGTTGTGTGTTCTATACTGTGTGGAAGTGGTCAGCATATAGGCATGGAGGGTTGTGCCTCAATGGACTGTTGATGACAGGGCCATGTTCCTACAACTACAGTGCCAACCACAATGCATCTCAGCAATACCCAATTCAGCAGTCATTCATACTCACTGTCCAGACATCAATATTGTCACTGTCTGTAAGATGGACATGCCATGAATGTGGGCCCAGACATACACACAGTACACAGGTGGAAGTACCCTAGACAGAGTACATAAAATGTAACTGTCAACTGGACACACCTTTGGAATTGTACATACAGGTTAGCAGCACATTAGTTGTCTGTGTAGCATGGAATACTGATGCAATCTGGCCAGTCACTGGCAGACAACAAATGGCACAGTTATGAAGTAATGAGAGACTGCCTATGTTCCCACACAAGGCAGCATAAGGGGAATGTCCCAGGTATATCTGTGAGACAGCTGCAAGAAGCCTCCATATCACACATGCACTCAGCTCACCCCATCAGCCACAGGTTTATCACAGGTCATATCCCTGCTGTTGGGAATGAGTACAGTATGACCCCCACTTCTGTATGGGAATACCCACAGAATGCAGCATGCTGAAGAGGTGTCCCATGCAGGTGTGTCCCTAGCTGTAAGCAGTACCCTGCCAGCATCCAGACCAATGGATTAATAAGAACAGTAACTATTGCCATTAACACCTTGCACACTTACCCTGTCACCCCTGGGGAATCCAGTGGTTCACAGCCTGGGAATGTAGGAGTGACAGAATGCACTGGCCTGCTACAGATGGCCTGCATCACTACCAAATGCCTACAGTCCTCTGTCAAAGGCCTGTACCTCACCCATACTGCCAATGTATGTTATCTCATGGGGTCCCAACTAACAACATAACACAGTCCACAGAACACAAATGCAAGGCCATGTCAACAAATCCCAGTAGCATGCCCACCATGTCCCACTGCATGAACAGTGGACCAACCCCTAAATACCACTGGGATGAAGGGACAACTATAAGGATACTTCTCAGATATTGCTCGCGTAATATTAGGAAGAGGCTAGAATAACAGAGTGGGGGGTGTAGAAGCATGGACGTCATGGAATGTGTGAAGCCTGAAACTCTGATGTGTGCCCATACTACTACTGCCTGCAAACCCAGTTATGGGTGGCTACAAACCTGCTTGTAAACCACAGTGTGAGGGGGAACTGACCAGATATATGACCTCTGCCTTTGGGTAACCTGGGTGAATCTGTACAGCTGAGAGGTATGGCCATAGCAGGATATGGCAATTCTCTTACGGCAACATATGTACAAGCAGGGGATCCTCAGTCACCACAGTACCAAGTGGCTGGACCATTTACACAGACCCATCAGCAAGTGTCTGCAGCTACCCCTCCATAATGGCATGAGTGTGCAAGAATATGTAGGCTGCAGACCACAATACTAGACACAGCTTCATTCATATTGTATTTCCCAGGAAATAACTGTGAGCAAATAAGTATATCTGTAAGTAGCTGATGACATAATACATCACAGTGTAAAACAGTACATATGTCTTAATATCTCTACTAACACCAACCGTGTAACACAAACAGCACTGACACAATAGTTACAGTATCCCACTATCTTTCACCCGTTGTGACTCCATATTGTCAATCTATCTACAGATATCCTGCATAGGGTTGCCACCTTTCTTTGTAGCTAAAACTGGAGTAAAGCCACACCCCTTGCATCACCAGTAACCCCACCCACCCCTCCCCTCCCCCACCCATATTCTGCCCAGTTTGTGACATCACGATGACATCCCATGGCGAGGAACACCCTCTTTTTCTGTTCCAGCTGCCTGTTTTCGGCTGATTTACTATGATTTTCTGTAAAAAAATAGTAAATTTGCCGATTTACAAACTCCAATAGTCTGCTTCCTTTTTTGAAACAGAATACTTGAGTTTGTACAGTGTTTTCCAGACTACCAGAAATCAGTTTGATTTCTGGATAGTCCAGAAAAAAAATGGAGGGGTGGAAACCCTAATCCTACAGAAACAGGTTGCTAGCTGTAGGTGTAGAACACCAAATCCTGGGCTGGAGTACAAACTACCTGGAATGGATTCACGCACTCAATACAGAAGGTCATACTGAGCATGCTCCTACACTTAGAGAAATGAAGCCCATGTCTAACAACAACAGTACACTATACATATCTGTCAGTCGCAGATGTCTGTGTACACCCACACACACACCACATTGCACACCATTCATGCTTTGCACACACATTGGATAGTAATACTCACACATATCCAAGGCCAACACACTATAATATGTCAAGCATACACACACACAGATGTGGGGAAGTTAAAGACAGACAGTGACAGAAAGATTTTCATCATGAGGCCTATCCCAACTGCCACACATCCAATTGGCCAATATCACATGCTATGCTGATGTCAATCACTGTAAACATTGCTTTTGGTAGCCCTCAGCCCTATAGTGTATGTGGTGCTTGTGATAACTGTGTAACATGATAGCACACATCAGTATTCATCTAGCATTTGTATACCCAGTCCTTTCAAATGTAAAGTTGTGTGTGACTAAATATTGTGTGTGTGTTTCCAGAGGAATGGTTTATGGCCCATTCACACACACTCCACTTCCCATTGCCCATGTTAACACTCCTGCTGATGTCAGTCACCTTGAAATAACCCTCTGGTCAAGTCTCAGCCCTATAAGCTGCATAGTGCTTGTGATACGTGTGTAATACTGTAGTGTAGAAAAATAGGTAGGAGTTATATTCCCAAACATGGCAACTGTGTGTGTGTGTGTGTGTGTGTGTGTGTGTGTGTGTGTGTGTGTGTGTGTGTGTGTGTGTGTGTGTGTGTGTGTGTGTGTGTGTGTGTGCGTGTGTGCGTGTGTGTGTGTGTGTTTGTGTGTGGAGATGAATGATTTTGAGGCCATTCTCAGTCACTACACTTCCCATTGCCCTACTTTAGCAAGCCTGCTGATGTCAATCACCATGAAATAAACCTTTGGACAAAGGCCAGCTCCATAAGCTCTGTGGTGCTTGCGATAACTGCATAATGCTATATTGTAACATATTAGTTAGGTAGGAGTTCTAATCCCAGACATAGCAACTGTGTGTGTGTGTGTGTGTGTGTGTGTGTGTGTGTGTGTGTGTGTGTGTGTGTGTGTGTGTGTGTGTGTGTGTGTGTGTGGAGATGAATGATTTTGAGGCTATTCACTGTCATTACACTTCCCATTTCCCTACTTTAGCAAGCCAGGTGATGTCAGTCACCATGAAATAAACCTTTGGACAATGGCCACCCCCATAAGCTCTGTGGTGCTTTCAATAACTACGTAATGCCATAATGTAACACATTAGTTAGGTATGAGTGCTAATCCCAGATATGGCAACTGCGAAACTCTGTGTGTGTGTGTGTGTGTGTGTGTGTGTGTGTGTGTGTGTGTGTGTGTGTGTGTGTGTGTGTGTGTGGAGATGAATGATTTTGAGGCCATGCACAGTAACTACACCTCCCATTGCCCTAATTTAGCAATCCTGCTGATGTCAGTCACCCTGAAATACCCCTTTGGATAAATTGCCAGCACCATAAGCTCTGTGGCACATGTGATAACTGTGTAATGCTATAGCATACTAGTTAGGTAGGAGTTCTAATCTCAGATATGGCAACTGTGAAAGTATGTGTGTGTGTGTGTGTGTGTGTGTGTGTGTGTGTGTGTGTGTGTGTTTGTGTGTTTGTGGAGATGAATGATTTTGAGTCAATTCACGGTTACTACACCTCCCATTGTCTTAATTTAGCAAGCCTGCTGATGTCAATCACATTGAAATAACCCGTTGGACAAGTACCAACTCCATAACCTCCGTGGTGTTTGCGATAACTGTATAATGCTATAGTGTAGCATACTAGTTAGGTAGGCATTCTGATCCCTGAGATGGCAACTGTAAAGCTGTGTGTGTTTGTGTAAGAGAAAGTGTGTGTTTCTTTGATAATACTTGATATTATGGACATTCACACTTACTACTCTCTCCTTACCCCTCTTTTAGCACTGCTGCTGATATTTGTCACCTTCAAAGATACCTGTGGAGAGCTCTCCAACATATAAGCTCCATGGCGCATGCCATAAATGCAAAACAATGTAGTAGCAGTAACTACACAAGTATGGGTTTGAATCTCATGTGTGGCAAGTGTTTGTGTGTGCACATATGTATGTGTGTACCTCAAAGATTCTGTCCCCATTTACATCCAATACTCTTCTCAGAGCCTGACTTTAACAGTCCTGCAGATTTCATCCACCTTAGAAGTTCCTGTTGCCAACCCTAAACCATGTCAAGTCAGTGGTACATGTGGTAAATGTGTAACATAATGCTCTGTAAAGACTGTTAGATAGAGGTTTGAACCTCACCCCTGGCAAATGTAAATGTGTGTTTAGGGTAAAATTATTTTGGGCATCTCTTACCCACTACATCACCCAATGCCAGTATTTACAAGGTCTGGTGATGCTCCTCAACTTAGAAGTACCTTGGGACAACATCCATCCTATAAGCTCTGTGGTGCATGCAATAAATGAGGTGCACTATAGTAGCAATACATATTAGGTAGGGGTTCGAATCTCAATACTGACAAGTGTGTGTGTGTGTGTGTGTGTGTGTGTGTGTGTGTGTGTGTGTGTGTGTGTGTGTGTGTGTGTGTGTGTGTGTGTGTGTGTGTGTGTGTGTGTGTGTGTGTGTGTGTCTGTCATCAGTATCCTGTGTGGAAGTTGCTATGATTGTGTAATAGCAGGATCCATTGTGGGATGGGTTTTGCTAAATTATTAAGTTGAGGACCTAGTATATGTCACAATGTCCACATAACAAAGACAACAGAGGTCAAACACTAGAGAGACTGGTGTAGACAATCCATAGCCCTACATGTGACATTATGGATTGGTGAATGATATAGACAACCTTTCTATTACTCAGAGAACACTCTCCACCCATGTCTCCTACACAAGCACACTTGGCTAGGCAACAGCCACTATATTGGTAGTTCCCTGCATATTGCCTCACAGATAGTAAAAATGGTGTGATTGCAGTGGACTACATGCCTGTCACCACAACAGTGCCACTGACATCAGAAAGTACTGTGATGTGTTACATCTTTTGACTGAGTGTGTGTTATCCAGCAAGAAAACGGACATGCCACCGTGTTCCATCCCCACAGTAGGTAAATAAATGCTTACAGTGGCCCTTTTGCTATGTTCCCCACTGGACACCTGCAACAACTGTAGAGTCTGCAAATGTAACAAGCAAAAGGAATACCATGCCTTATATAAATGCCCTGTATGGACAGATGCCACTAACTCCACTTGAATACCTGTATCATGCTGTCAATGTAAGTGCAAGCATAACCTCAGTTACATAGCCAGGTCTCACCAAATGAGGTCAGGCATGCTACATCAGAAGATAACAATCTGTCCACACAACATTCCCAGAGACCTCAAGTACACTTCCATATGTCAAAGAACATGTGTGTGTGGAACATGTCCACACCCAGACACTGTCCATGTTATGGAATATAGATCACATACATGGGAAGCAGTGCACATCACTGGCCACCTACAATAGTAACCCAAATGAGTGGATGGTGAATACAATACCAACCCCAGGGGACCACTCCAGGGACTACACCCCTGAGCCACACTGGAGATTATTGTCATGTGGCCTGATGCCAAGGTATTCCCTTTGCCTAGCCTTGTACAGCCTTCAGGCCCATTCACCTACTACACACCTGTGAAGCAATGAACCTATGCATCTCAGTACTGGCACATGTGTGTGTGTGTGTGTGTGTGTGTGTGTGTGTGTGTGTGTGTGTGTGTGTGTGTGTGTGTGTCTTTGTTGATACCTGATTTTGAGGACATTCACACTTACTACACTTCCCTTACTCTTCCTTTAGCACTGATGCTGATGTTACTCACCTTCAATGATACCTTTGGACAACTCTTCAACATGTAAGTTCCATGGCATGCACAATAACTGTCACACCGAAATAGCAATAGATAGTCATGTAGGGGTTTGAAACTCCGTACTGGTAAGTGTGTGTTTGTGTGTGAATCATCAGTATACTGTGTGGGTGTTGGAGTGATTGTGTAATGACAGGATCCATTGCAGTGTGGGTTTTGCTACTGAGGACCTATATGTCCCAATATCCACATTACAAGGCCAACAGTTTTCAAACATTGTAGAGGTTATCGTAGACAATCCTCAGCCATAAATGTGTACAGCCATGTGCAATCACTATGTGACAGTATGGATTAGTAAACAATATAGACAATCGTTATAATACCCAGATATCACTCTCCACCCAGGGATCATACACAAACATGCTTGGCTCTTACTCTCTTACTCCCTTTCTTTCTTACTTTGTTTCTGTCTCTCTCCATCTCCCTCCCTCTCTGGTGGATGTGGAAAAGCACATCTGTTTTGCATAGGCAGCAGCTTGAGTTTTGTGAGTAATGCTCATGATCAGCTGATGGCCCGTGAATGAATTGCAGTCCCCCACTTGCTAATTGCATGTGGAACAGCTGTGGTATCATTCCTATAACCAATTGCATGGAAACACACTCCTATAACTAAGCACTTCATGTGGGTGTTGGCCCTTTTCCTTCACTGTGAGCAGGACTTCATGTGGGTGTCTGACAAACAGCATCACAGAGTGTAGCTGGAAATAGCTCTTACAACATATACTGTGGAGACAGGCCAACAAACAGGATGGGAATGTTCCAGACATGGGGACAGAATGTAAGTATTGCTGTTCTACATTTGTTTTATACTGTCAGGTGACTTTCATATTTATTTGGTATGACTACTACAAGCAAGATTGTTACTCACCAGCCTCATGACGCAGCCTTTGCAACTTACTAGCATGTGCTTCCTGATTTACAGCCCGCACAGCTGCAGCTGTAAGGGAAAGAGAGAAATATTTAGGCATACCTATCCATCAAATACACAGGCTGGACATTATTAAGCAGTTATTGGTATGAGTACTTACACACTGCTGGGACATCACCCCTCTGCCTTGCTTCTTGGACCCACTCAACCAAGTGCTCCCTCTTTCTCCGCTTCAAGTCGGCATAGTGGTGCTGGACCTGCTCACCAGTCTGAGGGATACCAGTGTCACTGGTGAGCTCAAGGGCGAGATGGTCTCAGGCTTCTGCTTTATATTGGGATACTTGGTACTGGCTCTGCAGCAGTCTCTCATCATGGTTTTGTACCAGGAGTCCTACCATAACCTTGGACTCCTGTATGCCCCAGAACTGCACATGGAAGCACATGCCATTACCAACTTCTGCCATACTGCCTACAGTGGGGAGCTGCAACCAGTTATGAGCTGTATTCCCACCTGTGGGGTTTAAATACAGATAATTTCCTGCCCTTTGCCATTATTGGATGGTTTTGAATATGCTAGGCTAAGCTACGTTACAGGCAAACCTGCTTAGCTAAGGTTGGCAGTGTTTAAAGGGACAGGTTCAACACTGCTTACCAATGGGCAAATCCACTTAGCTAGGTTACTCATTGCGTAGGCATTATATTTACACAATGCTTACACCTGGTAAGCATAGCTGTGGAATACTTAACATTGCTTATTTTTCATGTTATAAACTATCTGCTGTATGGCATTGATTCATCATTCATCATTCATTACATATTATAAATTTGTTTACTGTCCCTGAGATCCCCCAATGTGCTTTCATTACATTTATTCATGTGTGACTATACTGTATGGGGCACTTGTGTTTATATGGGGGTTCACAACTTTATTAAACTGACACCACACATCTGGACCCAATACAGTACTCTGGTTAAAAAATATATGTTATTTAGTAGCTAATTATAAAAATAAATGTTTATGTACTGCTTTCACATGTAAAATGCTAATTGGTTATAGTGGGGATCAAACAGGTAATGGTTGCTTGCAAAGTGTACACTCTAACCACTACACTATTGAAATGCTGCTTATGTTGGATGTCTCTTGCTATTTAGCTTTTTGTGCTGTTTAAGCTGGACTAAGTATAACTAAGTAATGGGCAAACCCGCACAGTTACATTTAAACTTTATTGCATGTTTAAAAAAATGTATTTGTTGTGATATTTTATTTGTACCCTTCAGAATATCCCTGCAAATGCTGAACCTGTTATTCTATCAACTTTTTGATTTGTGGGACGATTGTCCCTTTTGGCTTTGTCCACATTCCTTACTCTGACTGATTGGGAAGTGTGTGCTATGTGCTTATGCTACATGTGTTATTCTAACAACATTTGTATTGGTAGGGACGATTGTTCCTTATGGCTTTGACCAGATTTGTTATCCTAATGGGTTAGGAGTGTTATGAGCATT
>NC_056725.1:1638614396-1638654396 GCF_019279795.1 Protopterus annectens | reverse complement strand
GTCTAATGAGTGATGAGTACAGGGGCGATGACCTCCTTGATCTAGATGTGAATCCCTTCATGATCAGGTGGGCAATGTAGAAGGTTTTCCTAACTACTTTAGCAACATGAGTGTCAAACGAAAGGCTACTGTCAACCTGGGTCCCCAGATCCCTGATGACTTCTTCTGTGCTCAGTGGATTGCCACCTATATGGTAGCTAGGGGTAACCTTGTTTTTCCAAGGGTATGACTATGCATTTCTTGGCATTTAACTTTAGGCCATGGCTCTGGCACCAGTTATCCATTTCTGTGAGGCCCTTCTGAAGGATATCTGTGTCAGATGTGTTTTCGACTATGGCGCCCAGTTTGCAGTCATCTGCAAACTTTGTCCGCCATAACCCTCCTGTGTTTGCTTGTACTTCAGAAAGTAGATGCCGAACAAGAGTGGACCCAGGACTGAGCCCTGTGGGACACCACTTGTGACAGGCTTTGAGTCTGACATGGCTCCAGCAACTCTGACCCTGTGGGTTCTGTCACTTAGCCAGTTTGCAACCCATCTTGTGATGTATGGGTTTACATTCAAGCTGATGAGTTTTTGATGATACCTGAGTGGGTATTGTGTCGAAGGCCTTTGCCAGGTCAAGGTAGGCTGTATGGACTGCCTTTCCCTCATCAATGGCCTTGGTGACTGTCTCAAAAGTCAACCAAGTTTAAAAGGCATGATCTGCCTTTGACAAAGCCAAACTGGGTTGGATCCAAAGTCTGCAAGTTCCCTATGTCTTTATTTATGAGTTCCATTATGATCCTCTCCATGGCTTTGCAGATAAGGCTTGTCAAGCTAATGGGACGGTAATTTCCAGGGTCGGTGGATGCACCGCCCTTGTGAAGTGGGACCACAGTCGCCGTGCGCCACTCCTTGGGTACGTATCCTGAGGTGAGGCTAAGATTAAACAGCTGTCCTAACTGCGGGTTTAATTCCTCATTGAGTTCATGGAGCACACAGCCGGGACACCATCCGTCCCATGGATGCTGTGTTTTTGCTTTGAGAGAGCAGTTCTCACCTGGGCGTTGGAGATGTTTGGGGGCTACAATCCTCTGGTATAGATATCTCTCCTTTTGGGGGGAGGGGGGGAGAAGTTTGCACTGAACCTGTCAGCCAGTATGTTGGCAATGTGTGTAGGTTCAGTAATCTTCACATCATTTTGAACTAATTCTGAGCATATCTGGGAGTTTCCTCCTAGGTTTCTAACATAGCTAAAGAAGGCCTTATGATTGTCTTTTGAATCCTTGGCGATTTTTCTCTCAAAATTTGCCTTGGATGATTTTATTAATGTGTGTATGCTTAATGCCAATTAATAATCAAATGATTTAATATGCTTTTCATTCTATTTTTCATGCACCGTGTTATATATAAATTGAGCTTCATATGAGACTGAAAAAATGCTTTTTGAAAACTGCAGTATGCTTTCTGGAACTTGCAAGTTGCCCTCTGACCTAGTAACTGCTAGCACAGCAATATTCATGTTTATGCCTTTTGGAAATGTACTTGGGAAGCAGGTGCTTATCTGCTAGGTCAGGAACGAATGAATGAACAATACTATATTCTGTAAATGTAATGATTTTAGACAATCAGCTCTGTTCGAAGCATGAGAACATGTGCAGCTGCAGTAACTTAGAGATAAAGTAGACAAAGGATTATTAGAGAAATGAACTGCTAGCATTGTGCTTGAATTAGCCATAGTACCTTGAATGGTAACATAACATGTATCTAATTGGGAGTAATCAAGGCCATGTTGTTTTGCTCAGGAAGTCTCACATAAAAATTGATAAATCAGCAGAAATTCATGGGAATGATGGTCAACAGATGATGATGATAAAGGTGGTAATCTGTTACGTCAGCTTGGCAGGCCATGACTAGTTACAGAATGTATAAAAATTAAAGTATTTCCTGTTTCTGGTTAGACAAACTCTGTAATAACACATTTTTGTCTCCTTGTTGCAAGATTAAAGTGCCTTAACCTGAACCTACCGTGTTTTGATCATTTTTAAAGTATATTTTTCCTTTGACACACAACTTCACAATATAAACTTAATTCCAATTGTACATAACATCCCTGATAGATGTCTTCTCTATTGCTCATGTCAGGATGCTTATCTCACAAAGACATCTTCTTCATTGCTATGTCATCTTATCTGACAATCACTAATATACATTTTCACTGTGCAATACGTACTGTACCATGTCCATATGTGATTAGTATTCCTGCTACAACTGTTTTCTATTTACATGCCCTCATCTGCTGTACATTACAATGTATCACCTGTCCTCTTTCCCTGTGTACATTCCTACAATTCATCTGCGTGTCCCTATTCAGTACACATGGTTCCCCTGACTGTTTATTTTAAATGGCAGTCCATGTACCCTTACAGATCATTTACACAACTTTTGCACAGAATACCTGGAGTGGGATTCCATAATACTCTTCACTGTATACACTCTCCTGTAATGTGTTTTGACCATATAGATTGCTATATGATAAACCCTGTAATCATTGTAGCATTCCCCTCAATCCCGCTAACCTAGTTTGCTCTAAGGGAAACAAGTTTACTATCTGTGTTGCTTTACACAGTTTTCTTACCAGCAACACTGTTGCCAGCCACAAAACCATGCTTGTTTACATTTAAATGTGGTGTGCATGTTGAATATGTAATCACCACTGCTGCTCACCACGCAAACATGTGAACTCCATGTAGGCTTTGCACAAAGCCTACATAGAGTTTATTGATTCCTACCGATGGTGTACAGACCTACATGATTGCATGCACATGCCCATCCTCTGCAAGGACAAGGAATGAGAAGTGTTACTTGATAGGTCCCAGCAAGTGTGAATGATTAGTCTGACTGCAGTATCAATCATAGTGTGTCAGGGACAACAGATTTACAAGAAATTTTGTGACTACCACTGACATTCTTAACATTTATATGAATTGCTTATGATAACAGTTTCTGCCTCTGAGTACATTGTGTCTGCAGTAATAAGGATGTAGATTACTCATTGAAACATATGTCAAATGCAAGATAAAGCACATCACAGTCTTGTTGAAGAAGTGCAGATATAAGAATGATGTTCACAAAATAAAGAGAAGCAAAGAGGTGCAATGTTCATTTTTTGTTTTATATTGTGTGAGGAAAGATAATCTTCCCAGTTGCCAGTATCACAGCCTTCCACATATATAACTGCAAGCTACACAGGATAAAGGTCAAGAATTGTTTCTGTTGCACCTGTAATGTCAATTGATGCTATGTCACATACTGAGTATATAGGTAAACTCTTTTTTTTATCTTCACAGTGTACTGCATGCAGCACTTAGTGTTAAGAATTTGAAGTTTTTTGTGAATGCCCTGGCACCCTGGTGTCTAATTCATAAATTATGGTGTTAGTGTGAACATAACAGGTTCAAGGGATCATAGTCAAGCTGACCTTGTGGGCCATTTTAAACCTATCCAATTTCCCTTTCTAAGGTAAGAATCATATCCTGTACATTGTGACTGTGAAGTTAATACCTTTACCATTATACCAAACTAACCCAAAATTCATCTGAGTATGTTAAGAGAGAGGGTTTAAACACGGGACCCCTCATTTGCAAAACCAGCACTCTACTCATTGTGCTACAGAGGAACATGTTTAATGTGCACGTGTTCATGTTGAAACAGTAAAATTGAGGAAACACATTTAAAATATTTGTTTCATAATAGTTTCGCTATTTCAGTATCTTTATTTTTTTTTTCTCTTCACCATTTCCATACTGTTTGGCATTGCACTCTATGGACTGGCAGTGGTTCCCACCAGTGAAATACAGTTAACTGACTAAGGAAAAAGTGGAAAACTTAATTTAAGCTGCTTTCCATAGCATAAACAAGCCTGGCAGGAGTGTGGGGATGTCAAGACTCTGGAGAGTACTTGGTAAAAAATGTAGTCGTCAAGTAACTTTCTCTGTAGTATCTGGGTTCAAATCCAGTTAACTGAAAACTCTTCTGGGGTGGAGGGTTGATTACATATTTACACAGATTTTGTGATATCATTATGGTGGTGTTTAAAACTCGAGTACTCTCAGTATTGATAACAACATCTGAGCTATGGTCCATCCACTTTCACATCATTTGACATTAAATATAATTCTGATAATTTGTGCTAGAAATAAAATTTGTGATGTGCCAAGAAGATGTGAGAAAGACTAATGCATCACTGTAATGCACTTCTTGCTCTGGGTATTGCCAGGTATATCCTACATTTAAATTAAGTCTTCCTTTCATTTTTTTTTTCTTGTCAATTTTTTATAATGCCTTTTGCATTTAACGTCTGCTCAGCAGTGCTCAAACACTGTTTACTTTCTAAGGAAAAAGAAAAAAAAAAGCTTAATTTACGCTGCCTTCTGTAATGTAAACAAACCTGGTGCCGCTATGTGCCTATCAGCACTCTGGAGAGTACTAAATGAATAAATTTCACCTATCACATGGCCTTCATTGTGGCACAAGGTGCAAGTACAGTGATCCTAAATGAGGAAGACAGCCAATGCAAGGGTTGAATCCACTTTGCAGATACTTTTACAGAGGGAGTCTGAATGACATTTCTCATAACATTTTGTGTAGGAGTGTCGCAGTAAATGCACATAAGAATCATAACTATGTTTATTGCAAGAAATATGTTATTACTGCTTGCTAGAGAAGCACATTATATGTGTAAATTATGTTAAACATGACAATGATGACATGTAATGTAGAATACACATGTGTACAATATTTTTGTTGTAATTATTGAATTCTTGCATATCATAATATGTGTTATTATGGTATGTGTTATAAAGTATGTATGTAACATAACCCACCATGTGTTACTCAGGTTAGGCAACTGCTTGCATCTGAGATGTATTTACAGACACAAACACTGCATTCTACATAGAAATGCAGTCCCATGACAAAGTAAAGTCACAGACATACAGGCATCTCTTAAGTAGTTGTGCATTCAGTCTTACTTTAAATGGGTTTAGGTCTAGTTACTATGTTAACCAGTACTGTAGCAGTGGCAGTTAAAGAGCAAAGTTTAACATTTTATCCTTTATTCCCTCTTGGGTTCAATTCTCAGGTGGTACTATTCATACCAATATGTCACAAGACATACCATTATTCCTCCAAGCAGCCATGATTATAACTGATAACATAAAGCATATCAAGGTTTAACAATGGAACGGATCTCAATACTATGAGCGTCACACATGGCCAAATCTGACTGCCATTTTTAACACCTTCTGTTCATCTTGATGTACTCATTGCCAATGTGTCTGGCTATTTGGCAAGGCTGTGTGTCATGGTACACAACCTGTTACATGTGACATCTGAATTACACACCAATTCAACCCCATATTTCTGGCTTCATTGTTGCAGATATGGCTGACAGTTATAGAAATGGCATTCTATTTTACAACACAAAGTTAGGGTGTTGAGGAGTCTAGGATTTGTGTGTCACTCCTCATGAAGCAGTACAGGCAGAGGCTACTGCAAGGGGAATATACTGTGCCTCAGTATAAGGCTGAGGTGTGAGATAGCTTGGCCAAGGCTGTCTCCAGTGCAAATGGCATCCCACATACTAAAGAGCAATATCACCACCACTACAGTGACATGAAGAGACATAAGAGGGACCTCCAGAGCCAATGCAATGATGAATTTAAAACTGCAAACGTCCTTCAGTTGTGTAAGTATACTGACTCATTGCCTGTGTATCATATGGCATTAATTAACCAGCCCGCCAATGCAGTTATTCATTATGTTTCCATATATATATATATATATATATATATATATATATATATATATATATATATATATATATAGAGAGAGAGAGAGAGAGAAGGAGAGCGAGAGAGAGAGAGAGAGAGAGAGAGAGAGAGCGAGTGAAAGAGCAATATAGATATAGATATATATAGATATTTTTTCAACTGTCTATCTGCAGCAGAGATTGCAGAAAACTGTGATACACTTCAGGAGAATCTTATTCACCTCAAAGAGGCATGGGGTAAGTGTGCATCTGTTCTGTTTCAAGTCACGGAAGTATTCTCGGTCCATCACTGCATATCATCCTGAGCAGGCAGACATTAATGTTAATATTAAGCCAACATCTCTGCTCCAATATCTCTTGGTTATTGCATTAGACAATGAGTGCATCAGGTTAATTGTGTGTGTGGGGGTTTAATGTCCAGAAACAGTTATTCATTTTTTTTACAGGTTGTTATTTAGAAGATATTTTAAATTCAATATTGCATGGCATTAACAATTTAATATTTGCAAATGCAGTTATTACCCTAGAAAGCAGATATCCATTACGACACAATGAAATACATGATTCTATTAGTCCATACCTTTGTGATTGATTAATTTTATGATACATTCATGCCTTCCCATCATATCTGGATGTGGCCATGGTAGACTTATATATTTCTCATATTGTGTTATATATTGAAATAATTAAGTAATGTGACATGCCATTGATCTAATTATTTCTTTTTTGCCTCACTTGTCCTTTTATTTATTTATTTTTTAATAAATCACTTCTGAAGACAAAATGACCATCAGCACAGGGAATTAGACTGACCACTGGGTTCATCCCATCATGCTTCCAAAGCTTGCTACAGTGGCATTGCTGCAGGATGCACAGACACCCAGCACATCTGGGTCACAACCTGCCAGTGTTGCCTCAGTGGCTGCTGCCCTATCTGCTCTACATGTGTCAGGTAGTGCCGCCCTGGCTGCTGGTGAAGTGGTATCCTCAAGGAGCAGTAGTAGTGGAGGTGGTGATTTTTTCATCCAACAGGAGCTGACAGGACTGATGGACGGTATTATGGAGAGGGGCCTTAGTGCCTGGATCAGCAGAGCTGAAAAAGTCATGCATCATATTGCCAAAACAATGTCATGTCCGGCACTGACCCAGGCAACTGACAATGGATACAGTGATGGCAGTTCTGAGGGTGAGGACTAGAGTCTCACTTTTCTCAAGCTGCACATGGTTGCACCTCCTAGGTCTCCTTCCTATCCCCAATCATGGTGTGTCCCAAACTTTTGTGTATATCGCCACCTCTGTCTGCCTTGTATATCCAGTATATTTGCCTCATTACCTATCCTACCTTACCTAAATGACCCTCTCATTAGTAAGCAACTTCTCCAACTTTCTTCTCTTTCCACAAAAAAAAAAATGGCCACCAGTCCCAACAAAAAAATTGTTTCCCGTACATAACTATCTACTTTACCGATGTGTCGTCCTGACACACTTGATTTGGCCAAACTGGCGATACAACATTATTCTATTGTCACACATTCCTGGTGAGGCGACTCTCCAAAGTCATGAAATGGTGTCTAAAGTGCTACATTTTTGTTGTGAAGAAGTGGATAGCTATGTTGTTCTCCCACCACCATCCTGCAAAATCCCATATTCTTTTCTTTGCATCCTACCCTCAGCTTGCCACACCCATTTTCACAACTGTCCTATCAACCCCTATTTAGCATGCTTAACCTGGTCAAAAATATAATCACACACAACTCACATGAACAGATATAGCCCATGGAAAAGCCTTCTCTTTTTGTCCTTGGCATTTGCATGGAAGTTGGCATCATGCAATGATGCTGAGTGGCAGTGAATATCATTCAACTTCCAGTGATGAAAGCTGACAATGTTAATTTCAGTCACTGTAGTCTAGTTACTTTTGCTTAAAGCCACTGTGCTATGTGAACACAGAGTAAAGGTTGTACTTTTAAACAGTTACTCTAACAGTTGTTTGGCTGCTAGATGGAATGAACTAGGAGTTCTTATGTGAGGAGTTGAGATACTTTTCCTGTCTGTATTCAGGTGTTTTTGCATAGTGTCATGGGTTCAATTACAGCAGTATGCCAAATTCTTATTTCATGACATTTTATATTTCTACCATATTGTTAACTGTAAATGTTTGTATTTATCTCCCTTTCCAGCATTTTAGTAACACAATTTAAATACTACAGCAAGAAAGTATTTGCAAAACCATTCTAGTCCCAACAGGGAGATTTATTAAGACACCCATATCTTGCTTATGTCTTAAATTTTGGTTACACTTTCTATGGAGGTGTTGTACCTTTATGAGCCATTCCAATCTATGGGCATGTGCATATAAGTACTGGCATGTGCAAGCAACGGTGCCATTTTGAGTGTGCAGCCAGAGTTAAAGCATGTATGTGTGCAACAGTCAGTCAGTTAGTTTGTTTAGTTTTTTGTTTCAGTCATCCATCATGATATGTTTGTGTGTAAGAAAAAGTTTTTACAAGCACCCAAGTCTCATTATCTTATTTGAAAGCATAAGATGAGTGACATGGTGTTAGCAGTGGGATCCAAAGTGAAACTTCTTCAGAACCATGAGGCATGCAGTTACAATTGGAGGAATATACACAAGTGAATCTTTCAAGGTTCAAATGACTGAAACAGGTCAGAAAGATAATTCCAGGGGGCGTGGCCAAGGATGAACACAGGATAGCAGCAGATTTCTTCAGCTCCACCAATTTCATTACACTGATAGGAATTAATTACTTAAAAAATTAATTTTTGAAGTAATTTTCTTTCTAAATATGTTTGTTTTATATAGTTCTTGAACTATATCTAAAAAAGAAAGGACATTTTAACAATATTCCTGTCAGAAATCACTTTGGAAATTTTCCTGTCAGTTTATCAGTCTGAAATGAGTTCCAGTAAGACAAATTCTCAAGACTCCAGCATCAAGAAAGAAATTCAGTCTCTGATAACTATAATCCAGCAACTTACTGCTAAGATGGATAAAATGGATACTAAAATTGATACCTTCATAGAAAACTACAAAACAAATAGACTTGTTACATATAGACCTGCAACAACAGAAGATCCAGATGACAGGCATAGAAGAAGCTGTGAATGACATGGAAAATAGAATCCAAGAAGAGGAAATCAACATTGAGTTTCTGCTGAAACAAAATACACATTTACAAACAAAGCTGGATGACCTGGAAAATAGATCTAGGCGCAATAACATTAGATTTTGACTGCCAGAAAATATTGAAGGTAACAATATTACTTCTTTTTAACAACATGGCTCCCTAAAACTTTAGACTTACCAGAAGCATTCTCTTTTGTTATCGAAAGAGCACATAGATCTATAGCTAATACTAACTCTAACAAAAACTATCCTAGATCAGTTATAGTTAGATTTCTATCATCTTTTGATAAAGAGATGGTTCTTAAATCTGCTTGGGCTAAAGCTCCTGTTAAGATTAATGAGACAACTGTGCGTTTTGACAATGACTATTCTTTCTTGGTAATAGCTAAAAGAAAAGTTTTTTCTGCCACTAATAAGGGAGCTTAAAAAAGCACAGTTTAAAAGATACCTTCTGTTTCCTGCCAAGCTAAAAATCTTCCTTCCTGATGGTCTTAAAATTTTTGATGACTTAGACTCTGCTTTACTGTTTATCAAAAAAAATAAGATTTTGGATAAAATAGAGGAAATGGAATGGGCTAGTCCTTCATTAAAGAGACTGGCAACTGAAACTTCGTGGAAGACTTCAGAGAAGAAGAAGAGACTAAAAAAAATGATTTGTTCTATGTTTTTTTTTTTCTTTCTCTCATCATTTTACTTCATTATTAATCTTTTAAATATAGTTCCTGCATTTCCAGAAAGCCACAAATATTCTGAAAAGATTTAATCAAAGTTATTCTCTGTGTGCAAAGAAATGTTTTGTTTCATAACCAGTCAAAATATCTGAGGAACTAATAACAAGCTATTATTCAATTTGTTTCTTCTGAAAAGAGAAGTAAGGTCAGTAATTTGATACATTTTTTTTCTTTTTTCTCCTTTTCTTCTTTCTTTGTTTAAACAATGACATTCTATTTAGATTATGTAGTGGGTAAAGCTACAGAGGGATTAGAGTGAGAAGAGTAATGAAAATATGATAAATGGAATAATAACATATTTATTCCTTGTAAAAAGTTTATATGTTCTTCAAATGCTATTCCTAATTATACTTTCTTGATTATACTGCTTATGCTTGTTTGTAAATAATCTGTCATGCTTTAACTAATAATAATTAGAACTAAATAATAGTAAATAGTATGTTTTATTTTTAACTCTATTAATATAAACAGTAAGTAATATTCCATTGTATATACTTCTTATAGCTTTCTCTTATATTTATTTATTTCTGCTTTACACTTTTTATTTTCTACTCTCTTTTTCTTTTCTTTATTCTTTCTCTTTATTTTTTTTTCATATTAATATATAGAAATGCTTTTGATCATATAGACAGAGTAAATAATAAGATTTGCATAAAAATTGAGTTGGGACAAAAATATTGAGTTTTATTACTTATTAATAACTTTGGGCTTAATTTCACTTACATAGAGGCTGTAATAACCTGTAAAATACATCGTGAAGGTTTTGTCATGTTTAGATGCATTTACACTGCTAAATGAATGTTTGTCACTAGTTTTTAACAAGTTTCCTGCCAAAATGTTAAGGGAGACAATCTGGGATGTGAGCTTCCTCATGAACAGTGTCCTCGAGTTGTTTTAAAAGCTTCAACTCTCAGAATTCTCACAGAGAAGCTGAAAGCAGTCAATTTGACCTTTGACCCAGATATCACACTGACACATCGCAGATTCAGGAAGAACACTCTACCAGGAAGTAGAACTGATGCAAATGAGACTATGTGAAGGAAAATGAACTCTTTAACATTTAAATGTGAGTTATTTTATATAATTACTTAAATATCTATGTTATAACTCATAAAATATGTCAGTTATAATGATTTTAAATGATGCAGTTTCTTGTAGTAAGTAAATGTCTTATTTTAGAAGGCATAGAAATGAAACATTTATTCAAGTGTTTTTGAAAATCTACTTGACTGCAGCATACTAATCTGTGTTAAAACTTATGTTCCAAACATATACATTACTATAACTCATTTAATTCATCTGATTGACAAGCATAAATAACTTTATAACTCTATTCTGGAAGAAAATGTCATGTGATATATTTTAAAGCAGTAGTATAGACATACAAGATACAGATGGCTTTTTTTACAATAATGCAAGTGTTTCTGAGAATTTGCATAACTATGCAGTATGATTTATAACAATTTCTATAAATATAATATTTTATTCTATTGACAATAATGAGTATGAGTAAAATGCTCATATACAAGCAATTCAAGGTTTTTTTTGGAAGCTGTTGACTGCATTTACATGACAGAAAATAGATGCACCTTAATATATGTAATGTCTGAACTATATTAGCCAAAGCTTTTGATTTAAATGAATGTTAGAGCTTATTTTTACATACTTTGAATAAATTAATATGTAAATATGCCTTCCTTTTTTTTTTTTTTTTTTTTTTTTTTCTCTCTCTCTCTCTTTCTTTCACTCTCTCCCCTTTCACGCCTTTTATTTCTCTCTCTCTCCTCTTGGTTCCTAATATCAAGATTATTTGAATGCTATTTGAATACAAGTGTATTATATTACATAAATGTATATAGTAGTATGAATAGTTTTTTAAAAAAAAGTTTATTTTAGTTTATATGATGCTGTTTTATCAAATGTGTAGTCTTGTCTTCATAGATAATTGAATTGAAAGCTGTTAATTTAAGTTAAATATAACCAGTTTTAAATTGATAAGGTGGTAGCTGAGGTACTGCTGCTTAGGTAGGGGTTAACTTGAGTGGTAAATACTACTCTAAGTTGGAGTGTTAACTCCAGGCTGGATGCAAGGTTTAATCCTTACATTATTTTCACTTGCTCATTGTTATATGTATATAGTTTTGTCATCCACAATATATTTTGTACACTCATTGTCACTACAAACAAAACTGAATCCTATACAAAATCCTATAAGAGATTCAATAAATACAGCTATATTTAAAGGTACACCTAAAGGAGGAGATGTAACATTACTTATGTTGTTATTTGTTATTTTGATCATAAGATTCTTAAGTTTTAAAAATGCCAAATGACATCTTTAAAAGGAATTTCTTTAAACATTAATGGATTGAATAATCCGTGTAAAAGGGCAAGCCTAATAAGATACATTAATTTACATAAGGCCAACTTAGTCTTCCTGCAAGAAACCCATCTCTTGAAAAAAGATATTGATAAACTAGCCACAAACAAATATACAGTATTGGTTAATTCAGAGCACACTCAGAAGAAAAGAGGAGTGGCTATTTTATGGAATAAAAGTATGCCCATTCCTAAAACCATTAAGTCTTATCAGGATGACAAAGGAATGTTCTGTATGGTTACAATACAAATTAATGGGAAGACTTACACTTTAATTAATGTATATTGATACCTGAATTGGTATTAATACAGTGAAACATCATCTTGATAAGATCATATCATTCTCTATAGGAGATATTATTTTAGCTGGTGACTTTAATTGTATACTACATGAAAGTGATACTACCACTATAGGAAAAAGAAGAATTACATCTAATGCAAAACATTTAAATGATTTTGCTAATTCTTATCATTTGAATGATATTAATAATCAGATAGATTCAAAATCATTACCATACACCTTTTTTCCTAACAGATACAAAACTTATTCAAAAATAGATAGGGTCTTTTATTTCTAACCAGATGGTAAATAGATTTAATTAATTCCAAAATCATTTCATGTCCTATATCTGATCATAATTCAATTGTTTTTGAATTCATGATAAAAATACTCATAATGTTCAGATCAAAAGGATACCAGCATACTTAACTCAACTAAAAGACTATAAAGAATATATACTTTCAGAAGTAAAACATTTTTAGACATAAATAATACCCTGAAGTCTCCATTGTCTATGTTTGGGATGCCTTAAAATCATATCTATATGGACAAAGTATCAGATGGTATAATAATAAAAGGAAATCTTGGGATAAGGAATTGTTAGATATTCAAAGTAAATTAGACTCTTATAAACATAATAATAAAGAAAATATTATGGACAAGAAAGTTATTGAAGAAATAAACAACCTAAATGAGAAATACAAAGAAATTTTAACTCATAAAGTTAAATAACTTTAGAGAATACAAGTTTTTGTCTTATTCAATAAGCCCCAAATACTTACATGACTTAAAAATAAAACAAAAGGTTGAATAAACAAAACCATATCAAAGAAATCTTTTCTCTAAGGAAAAGAAGAATGTTTCTAGTATACCAGAAATACTAGATGAATTTAGAAATCACTTTCACAAACTAACCATAATAACATTAACATGGAACCTTAAAGATAAAATAAAGGAGTTTATAACCACAAACATGAATAAAAAGCTTAATAAACAACAGATTAAACTATTGGACAAAAGTATTTCATATACAGAGGGTATTACCCAAATAAATAAGCTTAAATCAAACAAAGCACTGGGTAATGATGGTATTATACCAAAGATATATAAAATCCTTTCTAAAAGTACATATTCATTAATACATAATGGTTTTTATTTTGGCCCAAACTGAGTTAATAACCCCCCCATCTTGGCAATATACATTTATTTCGCCAATTTTAAAACCTAATAAAGATCCAACTAGATGTACTATATCGCCCATCTCATTACTTAATACGCCACGTTGACTATAAAATGTTTATGAGTATTTTTGCTGATAGATTGAAGACAATCATCCCCGGCATTATAGATATAGATCAGACAGGCTTCATTGTAAATAGAAATACTTTTGATAATATAAGAAGAACTTTAACATTAATTGATTTTGCAAATAGGAAAAAGAAAGATGTAACACTTATTAGTCTTGATATAAGTTCAGCATTTGATTCAGTAAGTTGGGACTATCTGTTTACCTTACTGAAGTGCACAAACTTCTCAGATGCATTTGTAAATCTAATTGAGCATTTATACAAAGGAACATTGGCTTATATTAAGGTAGGAGCATATGTCTCACAAAAAATACCCATTTTTAAAGGTACAAAACAAGGATGTCCACTTTCTCCACTATTATTCACTTTAGTAATGGAGCCTTGGGCTAATTTGATCAGAAACAGTACTAACATAGAGGGTTTTGAAATAGATGAAAATACAACATCCAATATTCAACTTTTTGCAGATGATGTTCTAATTACATCAGCAGGATCTAATTCTTCTATGCAGTCTCTATTTGATAAAATGATGAATTTTAAAAAGTATTTCGGTTTAATATTCAATGAAGAAAAAACTAAAATACTACCTATATATACACGAAAAAATATTCTCATAAGTGATTTTACTAAATATGTACCCAATTCAGGTCAGATAACTTATTTATGCACTTTATACGAACATACCTCACCAAGCTGGATTGAAAGCTTTGGCACATTGGCTAGATGTTGCCAAATTGTATTCTCCATTATTTAATTCTTTTTTGATTGATATGGCCAGATATGTCCTGACATGTAATGTATTTAATTATAAAAATCTGTGTTTCTGGCAAATTAAAGGTACAGCTATGGGGCATCTTTGCCCCATATGCTGACCTTTTCATGGCTTATGTTGAGTCCAATATTATTTATGATGTTTCCAGAAACGCCTTTTACAAGACATGGACATATGGAGGATACCTAGATGATGTGTGGTTGGTTTGGAGGGGCAATGAATCTGGACTGGTTGATTTTGTTTCTTATCTCAACACAAATGAATGGGGACTGACATTCACTGAACATCATGATAAAAATGACATCACCTTTCTGGATGTCCTTATACATAAGCTACCAGATGGCACTTTGGATAGTGAAATGTTTAGAAAGTTCCCACAATATAATTCAGTCCTACATGCTTCCTGTTACCATCCACCACACATCACTAGGAATATTCCCAAATCGCAGTTTATAAGGGTCAAACGTATCTGTTCCAAGACACATACATTTTGTTTGAATGAGAGAGATCTAACGGACAGATTCATACAACGAGGCTACCAGGTTGGCAACATTGCAATGGCTAAAAATCAGGTACATAACATGGATAGGTCGGAATTACTTCAATATAAAGATAAAACTGCTGTTGCATCTACTACATTAAGATTTGTCACTACCTATGCTCGTAACACCAATTGTCTTTTTGGACAGTGTTCATAGGAATTGGAACATTCTTCAATCTGATAATAATATTGCTAATTTTATTCCAAACAGATGTATTTTCTCATATAGGAATGGAAAAAATCTGAAATCCTATTTCAATCATTATAAGCACTGTGACACTAAACTCCCCATACACAAACAGACCACACTGTCAGGCAAAGCCTTATATGGATGTTTTCCATGTGGCCACTGCTCGAATTGTAGATTTGTGACTACAGCTAAGGCTTTTTCTAGTAGAAATTGCTCCAGGGTTTATGATATAGGCTTTTTTGCAAACTGTAGCAATGATTGGGTTGTCTACCTTGCTACTTGCCAATGTGGAGCTTTCTACATAGGACAGACGTCTGGTCCATTAAGATCACGGATTTCGGAACATATAAGTAACATCAAACATAAAAAAATGACAAATGCTTTATATAAACATTACTTATTGCATCCCACTGCACAGTTCAATTTCATGGTGATTGATGTAATTCATGGTAATCGACTAAATAAAACTGAATGGCATAATATTCTAAATAATAAAGAAAGAAAGTGGATCATCAAGTTAGGGGGTTTATTCCCACCAGGGCTTAATGAATATTTATGAGTATTCTACCAATGGGAAATGGCCTTATACTATTTAAACAGCATATTATTTGTTTGTGTTTCTTACACTGAGGAAGGTTGTGTTTATCCAGCCGAAACCGGTCTGTTTGCTGTATGTATTTATGAATACAAAGTAATTTTGAAGTCAATTGTGCTGGCTTTTTGTTTTTTGTACTCTTCTGTGTGGAGCCTGGCATTTGCCTACGTGCAGGGGACCTTTTTTCCTGATTTTATATTCCTACCATATTGTTAACTGTAAATGTTTGTATTTATCTCCCTTTCCAGTATTTTAGTAACACAATTTAAATACTACAGCAAGAAAGTATTTGCAAAACCATTCTAGTCCCAACAGGGAGATTTATTAAGACACCCATATCTTGCTTATGTCTTAAATTTTGGTTACACTTTCTATGGAGGTGTTGTACCTTTATGAGCCATTCAAATCTATGGGCATGTGCATATAAGTACTGGCATGTGCAAGCAACAGTGCCATTTTGAGTGTGCAGCCAGAGTTAAAGCATGTATGTGTGCAACAGTCAGTCAGTTAGTTTGTTTAGTTTTTTGTTCCAGTCATCCATCATGATATGTTTGTGTGTAAGAAAAAGTTTTTACAAGCACCCAAGTCTCATTATCTTATTTGAAAGCATAAGATGAGTGACATTGTGTTAGCAGTGGGATACAAAGTGAAACTTCTTCAGAACCATGAGGCATGCAGTTACAATTGGAGGAATATACACAAGTGAATCTTTCAAGGTTCAAATGACTCGCAAACAGGTCAGAAAGATAATTCCAGGGGGCGTGGCCAAGGATGAACACAGGATAGCAGCAGATTTCTTCAGCTCCACCAATTTCATTACACTGATACGAATTAATTACTTAAACAATTAATTTTTGAAGTAATTTTCTTTCTAAATATGTTTGTTTTATATAGTTCTTGAACTATATCTAAAAAAGAAAGGAAATTTTAACAATATTCCTGTCAGAAATCACTTTGGAAATTTTCCTGTCAGTTTATCAGTCTGAAATGAGTTCCAGTAAGACAAATTCTCAAGACTCCAGCATCAAGAAAGAACTTCAGTCTCTGATAACTATAATCCAGCAACTTACTGCTAAGATGGATAAAATGGATACTAAAATTGATACCTTCATAGAAAAAACTACAAAACAAATAGACTTGTTACATATAGACCTGCAACAACAGAAGATCCAGATGACAGGCATAGAAGAAGCTGTGAATGACATGGAAAATAGAATCCAAGAAGAGGAAATCAACATTGAGTTTCTGCTGAAACAAAATACACATTTACAAACAAAGCTGGATGACCTGGAAAATAGATCTAGGCGCAATAACATTAGGATTTTTGGACTGCCAGAAAATATTGAAGGTAACAATATTACTTCTTTTTAACAACATGGCTCCCTAAAACTTTAGACTTACCAGAAGCATTCTCTTTTGTATCGAAAGAGCACATAGATCTATAGCTAATACTAACTCTAACAAAAACTATCCTAGATCAGTTATAGTTAGATTTCTATCATCTTTTGATAAAGAGATGGTTCTTAAATCTGCTTGGGCTAAAGCTCCTGTTAAGATTAATGAGACAACTGTGCGTTTTGACAATGACTATTCTTCCTTGGTAATAGCTAAAAGAAAAGTTTTTCTGCCACTAATAAGGGAGCTTAAAAAGCACAGTTTAAAACATACCTTCTGTTTCCTGCCAAGCTAAAAATCTTCCTTCCTGATGGTCCTAAAATTTTTGATGACTTAGACTCTGCTTTACTGTTTATCAAAAAAATAAGATTTTGGATAAAATAGAGGAAATGGAATGGGCTAGTCCTTCATTAAAGAGACTGGCAACTGAAACTTCGTGGAAGACTTCAGAGAAGAAGAAGAGACTAAAAACAAATGATTTGTTCTATGTTTTTTTCTTTTTTTCTCTCATCATTTTACTTCATTATTAATCTTTTTAAATATAGTTCCTGCATTTCCAGAAAGCCACAAATGTTCTGAAAAGATTTAATCAAAGTTATTCTCTGTGTGCAAAGAAATGTTTTGTTTCATAACCAGTCAAAATATCTGAGGAACTAATAACAAGCTATTATTCAATTTGTTTCTCTTTCTGAAAAAGAGAAGTAAGGTCAGTAATTTGATACATTTTTTTCTTTTTTCTCCTTTTCTTCTTTTCTTTGTTTAAACAATGACATTCTATTTAGATTATGTAGTGGGTAAAGGGTGGGGAGGGCAGGAGAGAAGAGTAATGAAAATATGATAAATGGAATAATAACATATTTATTCCTTGTAAAAGTTTATATGTTCTTCAAATGCTATTCCTAATTATACTTTCTTGATTATACTGCTTATGCTTGTTTGTAAATAATCTGTCATGCTTTAACTAATAATAATTAGAACTAAATAATAGTAAATAATATGTTTTATTTTTAACTCTATTAATATAAACAGTAAGTAATATTCCATTGTATATACTTCTTATAGCTTTCTCTTACATTTTTTATTTCTGATTTACACTCTTTTATTTTCTACTCTCTTTTCTTTTCTTTATTCTTTCTCTTTATTTTTTTTCATATTAATATATAGAAATGCTTTTGATCATATAGACACAGTAAATAATAAGATTTGCATAAAAATTGAGTTGGGACAAAAATATTGAGTTTTATTACTTATTAATAACTTTGGGCTTAATTTCACTTACATAGAGGCTGTAATAACCTGTAAAATACATCGTGAAGGTTTTGTCATGTTTAGATGCATTTACACTGCTAAATGAATGTTTGTCACTAGTTTTTAACAAGTTTCCTGCCAAAATGTTAAGGGAGACAATCTGGGATGTGGGCTACCTCATGAACAGTGTCCTCGAGTTGTTTTAAAAGCTTCAACTCTCAGAATTCTCACAGAGAAGCTGAAAGCAGTCAATTTGACCTTTGACCCAGATATCACACTGACACATCGCAGATTCAGGAAGAACACTCTACCAGGAAGTAGAACTGATGCAAATGAGACTATGTGAAGGAAAATGAACTCTTTAACATTTAAATGTGAGTTATTTTATATAATTACTTAAATATCTATGTTATAATTCATAAAATATGTCAGTTATAATGATTTTAAATGATGCAGTTTCTTGTAGTAAGTAAATGTCTTATTTTAGAAGGCATAGAAAATGAAACATTTATTCAAGTGTTTTTGAAAATCTACTTGACTGCAGCATACTAATCTGTGTTAAAAACTTATGTTCCAAACATATACATTACTATAACTCATTTAATTCATCTGATTGACAAGCATAAATAACTTTATAACTCTATTCTGGAAGAAATTGTCATGTGATATATTTTAAAGCAGTAGTATAGACATACAAGATACAGATGGCTTTTTTTACAATAATGCAAGTGTTTCTGAGAATTTGCATAACTATGCAGTATGATTTATAACAATTTCTATAAATATAATATTTTATTCTATTGACAATAATGAGTATGAGTAAAATGCTCATATACAAGCAATTCAAGGGTTTTTTTGGAAGCTGTTGACTGCATTTACATGACAGAAAATAGATGCATCTTAATATATGTAATGTCTGAACTATATTAGCCAAAGTTTTTGATTTAAATGAATGTTAGAGCTTATTTTTACATACTTTGAATAAATTAATATGTAAATATGCCTTCCTTTTTTTTTTTTCTCTCTCTCTCTTTCTTTCACTCTCTCTCCCTCTTTCACGTCTTTTATTTCTCTCTCCTCTTGGTTCCTAATATCAAGATTATTTGAATGCTATTTGAATACAAGTGTATTATATTACATAGATGTATATAGTAGTATGAATAGTTTTTAAAAAAAAAAGTTTATTTTAGTTTATATGATGCTGTTTTATCAAATGTGTAGTCTTGTCTTGCTAGATAATTGAATTGAAAGCTGTTAATTTAAGTTAAATATAACCAGTATTAAATTGATAAGGTGGTAGCTGAGGTACTGCTGCTTAGGGTAGGGGTTAACTTGAGTGGTAAATACTACTCTAAGTTGGAGTTTTAACTCCAGGCTGGATGCAAGGTTTAATCCTTACATTATTTTCACTTGTTCATTGTTATATGTATATAGTTTTGACATCCACAATATATTTTGTACACTCATTGTCACTACAAACAAAATTGAATCCTATACAAAATCCCATAAGAGATTCAATAAATACAGCTATATTTAAAGGTACACCTAAAGGAGGAGATGTAACATTACTTATGTTGTTATTTGTTATTTTGATCATAAGATTCTTAAGTTTTAAAAATGCCAAATGACATCTTTAAAAGGAATTTCTTTAAACATTAATGGATTGAATAATCCGTGTAAAAGGGCAAGCCTAATAAGATACATTAATTTACATAAGGCCAACTTAGTCTTCCTGCAAGAAACCCATCTCTTGAAAAAAGATATTGATAAACTAGCCACAAACAAATATACAGTATTGGTTAGTTCAGAGCACACTCAGAAGAAAAGAGGAGTGGCTATTTTATGGAATAAAAGTATGCCCATTCCTAAAACCATTAAGTCTTATCAGGATGACAAAGGAATGTTTTGTATGGTTACAATACAAATTAATGGGAAGACTTACACTTTAATTAATGTATATTGGATACCTGGAATTGGTATTAATACAGTGAAACATCATCTTGATAAGATCATATCATTCTCTATAGGAGATATTATTTTAGCTGGTGACTTTAATTGTATACTACATGAAAGTGATACTACCACTATAGGAAAAAGAAGAATTACATCTAATGCAAAACATTTAAATGATTTTGCTAATTCTTATCATTTGAATGATATTAATAATCAGATAGATTCAAAATCATTACCATACACCTTTTTTCTAACAGATACAAAACTTATTCAAAAATAGATAGGGTCTTTATTTCTAACCAGATGGTAACAGATTTAATTAATTCCAAAATCATTTCATGTCCTATATCTGATCATAATTCAATTGTTTTTGAATTCATGATAAAAAATACTCATAATGTTCAGATCAAAAGGATACCAGCATACTTAACTCAACTAAAAGACTATAAAGAATATATACTTTCAGAAGTAAAACATTTTTAGACATAAATAATACTCCTGAAGTCTCCATTGTCTATGTTTGGGATGCCTTAAAATCATATCTATATGGACAAAGTATCAGATGGTATAATAATAAAAGGAAATCTTGGGATAAGGAATTGTTAGATATTCAAAGTAAATTAGACTCTTATAAACATAATAATAAAGAAAATATTATGGACAAGAAAGTTATTGAAGAAATAAACAAACTAAATGAGAAATACAAAGAAATTTTAACTCATAAAGTTAAAATAACTTTAGAGAATACAAGTTTTGTCTTATTCAATAAGCCCCAAATACTTACATAGACTTAAAAATAAAACAAAAAGGTTGAATAAACAAAACCATATCAAAGAAATCTTTTCTCTAAGGAAAAGAAGAATGTTTCTAGTATACCAGAAATACTAGATGAATTTAGAAATCACTTTCACAAAATTAACCATAATAACATTAACATGGAACCTAAAGATAAAATAAAGGAGTTTATAACCACAAACATGAATAAAAAGCTTAATAAACAACAGATTAAACTATTGGACAAAAGTATTTCATATACAGAGGTTATTACACAAATAAATAAGCTTAAATCAAACAAAGCACCGGGTAATGATGGTATTATACCAGAGATATATAAAATCCTTTCTAAAAGTACATATTCATTAATACATAAGGTTTTTATTTTGGCCCAAACTGAGTTAATAACCCCCATCTTGGCAATATACATTTATTTCGCCAATTTTAAAACCTAATAAAGATCCAACTAGATGTACTTCATATCGGCCCATCTCATTACTTAATGTTGATTATAAAATGTTTATGAGTATTTTTGCTGATAGATTGAAGACAATCATCCCGGCATTATAGATATAGATCAGACAGGCTTCATTGTAAATAGAAATACTTTTGATAATATAAGAAGAACTTTAACATTAATTGATTTTGCAAATAGGAAAAAGAAAGATTTAACACTTATTAGTCTTGATATAAGTTCAGCATTTGATTCAGTAAGTTGGGACTATCTGTTTACCTTACTGAAGTGCACAAACTTCTCAGATGCATTTGTAAATCTAATTGAGCATTTATACAAAGGAACATTGGCTTATATTAAGGTAGGAACATATGTTTCACAAAAATACCCATTTTAAAGGTACAAAACAAGGATGTCCACTTTCTCCACTATTATTCACTTTAGTAATGGAGCCTTGGGCTAATTTGATCAGAAACAGTACTGACATAGAGGGTTTTGAAATAGATGAAAATACAACATCCAAAATTCAACTTTTGCAGATGATGTTCTAATTACATCAGCAGGATCTAATTCTTCTATGCAGTCTCTATTTGATAAAATGATGAATTTTAAAAGTATTTCTGGTTTAATATTCAATGAAGAAAAACTAAAATACTACCTATATATACACGAAAAAATATTCTCATTAGTGATTTTACTAAATATGTACCCAATTCAGGTCAGATAACTTATTTAGGTATAATACTATCTAAAGATATTAAATCTATTATATATAATAATTATAATACCTGTTTTCTTAATATACAAAATCTTTTAATACCTGGAATAATATGTTTTTTACTATGGAGGAGAGACTTACAATTATTAAAATGATAATATTCCCCAAGATTTTATACTTAATACAATCAATAATACTTCCACCTACAAAAATAATTATCAAGAAACTGAATACACTAATGTTAAATTTCCTATGGGCACCTAATAGACCTAGGATTGCATTAAAGAAACATACTAATAGCTGGTCTCAAGGGGTATTTCTTTTCCAGACTTTAATTTATATACTATCTCTTCTATTGTAAAAGTTATTACTTTATTAATAGATCAGTCATATGTCAAAATGGAAAGATTATTGGGAGCTAATTAGTATGCACTTCATGAAAATCTCCTTAACACATAAAAATATGATTGTAAATAACTCCATGTTATGGTTACTAAAGGAATTTTGTACTTCACCTATTACACCTAAACATATGGTTTGTTACCCATTAAATATTATTATTAGCTATCGTAACTTTATATTCATGCACCCTAAGTATAGGGAATGGAATTTTATTATATTCCTATAATGTATACTCAGGGTATGCTTTTGTCATCTACTTCTGAAGGAACTCATTTAGCTATAGATAATGATCTAAAGTACTGGTATCAGTTGATATCTGATAATAAAGTTAAAAATCTAGATTTCTTAAAACAAGAATTTGATCTAAGAGAAACTTGCTGGTTAGAGGTTCAGACCTTTAGACAACATCTCATTAATAAAATAGATCTAATGTCTATAACAGTTAAAGAATCTATTCCAACACTGATTGATTACTTGATATTAAATTTACAACATAAAGTTTCTGATAAAGGTAAACTTTCATACATACATAAAATTATCAGACAAGAAACTTTTTACAGTGTAGATACATACTGGAATTATTTCACTTCTATTAATGGGGACCCACCAAATCAACAAGATAAACAATATATATTGCAATCTGCCTATAGAACTACGTCTTCCATTGTCTGGAGACTTTATACATGGAAATTTTTACATAGATCTTTTTATACACCTTTGATGATGAATAAAATAAATAATAAAGATAATCTATGTAAGAGATGTAATGTAGAAATTAATGCTGACTGGGCTCATATGTTTTATGACTGTATAAAATTAAAAGAATACTGGAAGTCAATTAATGAATTTTTGCAGGCTCTTTTTACAGATAATTTCATTATTTCTAAATCTCTTATATTATTCAACACACCTGTACCTCAAAGTGTTAAAAGGTTAAGCTTCCCTTGTTATGGTCTATTCTAGCAGTGGCTAGGAAAATAATAACCAGAAATTGGATTTCAGACACACCTCCTTAGTTCAATGAATTTAAAAATGTTATGAATATAGTGTGCCATATGGAAATAAACACAATTAGGTCAAGAACAACTAGAAAAACATCTTATTATATTGTATGGGATAATTTACAAAATTTGTTAAAAAAATCCTAATTTCAATAGCATGGTATTTTAGTTTAATTAATTGATCTGATTGTAGTGGATGTCTTTGTAAATACTTTAGTTGTTTTGTTGAATGTTATAATCATATCTATTTTTAATTACTTGTATAAAATTGTTATGATATTTCTCTTGTATGTTAAAACAATAAACCTGTTTTGAAAAAAAAAGAAAGATAATTCCAGGTAATAAAACTAATTTAAAGGATTTTTTACTCAACGAATATAAAGAAAAGCATTCAAAACATTCAAAATGAATTTCTAATTAAACAAAATTTTCAAAACTATGACATATTGATAAAAGTGCTCAAAATGCTTACAAAAAATGCTTAAACTAACTTTCAAATTGCATAAAATGTATAAAAAAGGGAAATAGCCATCTTTTTCACTATGTGCTTCTTTTTCATTTTAATATCCTAAGTGTGAAAAGTGTTAGCAAGTGTATGCAGTATTATAGTACTGTTATTTAACAGAATACAGTGGGGAATTTAATAAAGCTTACCCAGTTTTTTCTGTGTAGGCATCACATTGCGAGCGAACATTTTTAGATTCAGTAAGTGTTACTGAGCTGTGCTCATGCACACACCAACAGAGAAACTTCCTTGGCATGCAAATCACCTCATAAGCAGGTGAATCTCATACAGATGAGGCAGATAGGGTGATCCAGCAAGCAGATAGGCACCTCTTCAGACCCCATGTCAGTGTCTGCAGTGAACATAGGGAAATTCCATGTGCAGGAGACAAAAGGGGTTGTAAAAATGTAGATCTATGGAAAGAAATGTCATGCAACATGCACATATGAGCAAAACTGTCATCCTGTATGTCAGAAAATTTAAAGGAGATAAGGTAAATTATTTTTTTTAATATTCTGGACATGTTTGTGTGGTGCACTGCAGTGCACAAATATGCTTTATAGAAAAATATTATGTGACAGAAATGTATTTCAGGACCTTGAGTGGCGTCCCGACAATGGCACATTGGTGCTTTTGCTATTGAGATAGGGCTATGAAGCATGTAGTTTCCAGGCTGTGAGGATGAATACCTATGCAAATGAGGTGGAGTTACTGAATAGCAGAAAGGAGTAACCATATCTGCATATGTTTTCATGTAGGCTTAAACCCAAGTCATTGTATAGACAGGATGTAGCTGACAGCAGGGGTGTGTGTCCACTGACTTCTACACACAGTTCAGCTTAGCTGCACCTGTTTGCACAGCACATCACCCTGCTGAGCAAGGCCTTTCAGGGGAGTGTGCCCACTAACTTCTAAGCTCTGTTTACCTTTGGTGCACATGTTTGCATGGAGCGCCGCCATGCTGGGCATCTCTGAAAACAAAAATGTATTCAATTACTTCTGACCCTTGTTTAAGATTAAATAAGATCATTGGATAGTGTTAATTATATTGTAAGCAGGTGGACTGCATCATAGTTGGCCAAACACACATTCTGCACCTACACCAGAGCTCTATAAAGTATGCATACACCCTACATTTTGATTTTTCCTCAGTACTCCTGACTATTGGAGGAGAAACTTGGGAATTTTAACTAAGATAATGCTAGGCTGCTGTAGGTCTGCTACATCTGTATGTGCTAGACTCTGAAGTCAATGCTGCTGGTGCTGCTGAAAATAGGCTTAGGCAGAAAAGAAGTAAGTTCAGGCACAGGGTAATTATCCAGGACCTACATGAGCTGGAGAATGTAGAGAGCTACAGGGTGGATAGGGACATACAAATAAACTCACTGAGCTCTGCTATTCTCAACTCAGACCCAGAGCCAACAGAGGGGAACCCAACAAAGTGGAAAGGAAGGCATGTGTAGCCCTTAGGATGCCAGCTACAGGTACTTTCCAAAGTCCAACTGGGGACATGATGGGGGTTTCACAGACATCAGCATTCAGGGTACTCCACCAATTCCTGGATGTCATGCTACCACATGACAGTGTGCACATTTCTTTTTCCCTCACTGCTGAGGTGAGAACCAGCAATATGCAACACTACTAATATGTAGCACACTGCCCGGAAGTACTGGGTGTCATAAAGTGCACTCATGTACACATCAAGGTACCACCTGGTGAAAAGGGTAGAAACTGCATCAACAGCAAGGAGTAGCACTCCATCAACTGCCAAGTGGTTTGCAATGCCCAGGGTATTATCATGAGAGTATGTGCTAGCAGCCCTGGCAATTATTCCCACTCCCATATCTGGCATGCACCACAGCTGTACCAGATGTTTGCTGGGGGGACATCCCACATGGCCATTTACTGGGGGATGGTGCTATGCACTGAAACCATGGATGATGACACACATCAGAAATGCACACATACACATGGAAGAAAGCCATAATGAGGCACACACACAAACTAGGAGCATCATTGAGCATGTGTTTGGGCTTCTGAAGTCACAGTTCCAGAGGTTTGATATATCTGGTGGAGCCCTGCAGTGCTCTCCAACCACATGTGCACATAAGGTCACAGTATGTGCTATGCTACACAATATGATCATTTGGAAACAGCTGCAGCAGGATCAGCACAGGGGAAGGATATATAGCCCCACACCACTGCCTAGGTCACCACAGCCACACTCACAGAAGGACTTGGAGGAGGAACCCCTTCATGATGTCCCTGCAGGCAGATGTAGGCATACCCAGTACACCCTGACCTTGGCTGAGACAATGCATATCACATTCTCCAACAACCTAGGGACCTAAGGACTGGCACCTCACTCCTACTCACATACATATAGTAAATGTGTTGCCAGGCAACCCACACAACCTGTAACTATTCATGTATTAGATGTGTACTGCTTGCATCAGACAAAGTCAGCCCTGAACTACAGTTCTGTCAACTGCTACATTCACAAGGTAAGTCTCTAACCTACACGTTACTTGTTAGGACTACTATAGTATGGTATTGTATGTATGGATCTGCTGTATGTATGCAAATAAATATAGTGAGCTATATGGACATAAGTAGCATCCACACGGGACTACAGATACCCAGTCCACTAGTATGTGTTCCTTAATATTCACTAGGCCTCATGGCTATAATATGCACTGTATCAGTCAAGGGAGATGTTAAACAGTGGGGTCAAATGAAATATGGACCACTGTCCATCACAGCAGAACATATGGTATTGTTTCCCCATACCCAACAAAGCACTTTTCACATATAACTGCTTTAACATTAAGTCATCAGTGGTATATCAGCAGGCCAGGCAATTTCAGGGCAGTAACATAGCAATTGATCACAATTTGTATGTCTCATGGAATGCAGGAATAACAATGTACATACTGTATGTATGCTGTTGACTATGTGATAAATAACTCCTCTCTGTCTGGCAGCTTGTCTGGCTCAGTGGACTAAGGAAGTTAGCATGGGTGATGGTGTTGATGGCTCAAATCTGAAGTATCTAAATCTTTTGCATGTGAGGTAATATTATGTTTGTATTTTCACAGACTATAAGTCTGTGTGTGGTGTAACATTATGAACCTCTGCCACATATTAATTACATCAGACAGCTGGAGAATATGATGGACATTTTGAGTGAAGTGCAGTACTGCAGAAACAGGGACAGGTATCATTGTCTGTAACACACAAAATCTCGGACTGGAGTACAGGTAGGTGTGGCCTGGGGTCACTTTATAAGTACTGACAACCCCACTGGGCATGCCCATACACTGAGCGCAATCTGTTGCCCTGTCATCAAAATGACCTGTTATTTATAGATATGTTTATACATACATACATATATATATGCATATCCATCTGTCACTATCTCTCTGTCACATACATAGCATATCTATCTCTACGTATTTTAAAATGTATATCTATATATATAGCTATAACAAATACACATATCATACAAAAACAGCTCCATTTATATATACATCCCTGTTGTATACATTAATATATGCGTGGATGTCTGTATTGTCCTACATATCCTAATAATGGTGAGTAAAGCTGCTCTGTCACACATCTATAATGTTGCTCAAAAGATCCAAACTAAGAGTCAGCAGTACATAATTCACTTACCTACAGAACCCTGTGCCTGCTGGATGTCACCACATAGACAGCAACAGATGAGCAGGTGATGTAATGCATAATGTTGTCTATGCACACATGGAAAGGGGACATTATTCCTGCCAACAGGTTTGTCCATCTAAGTGCAAACAGACACATATAGACATACCAGCAACTGCAGAGACATAGCTAGGATACTACATGCAGATAACAGTATGAAGCAATATCACTCTGCAGGCCACAGATGCTGTTCAGCACAAGCCTAGTTTGTGTAATCCACAAGTAGCTTGCCTGCAATCACATACAAAACAGACATCAGCCGTGGCTTGTATGAGACGTACTGTGATCTATAGTGTGTAAGAGTAGATAGGTAGTGGTTCTAATCTCACACTAGGCCACTTGGTGTGTGTGTGTGTGTGTGTGTGTGCGTGTGTGTGTGTATATGTGTGTGTGAGTGTGTGTGTGTGTGTGTGTGTGTGTGTGTGTGTGTGTGTGTGTGTGTGTGTGTGTGTGTGTGTGTGTGTGTGTGTGTGTGTGTCCCTGTAAAACTTTTTGTCTATGTAAATTGCTGTCGGCTTCCAAACTGTCAGTGGCTATCAAACTGCAATGGTTATGCATTATCTGGTCCTGTAAGTCATTGCTGGCTTCCAAACTGCCCTCTCCTACAAGGCCTGATGATGTCATCTATCTTAAGAGTACCAGCTGCTATCATAATATCAGACTTAATTTGTGATGCATAGGGTTTTTATTACAAAATAGAAGAGGCTGAACATTGAATGGCCTTAATGTCAGAAATGCCGTTCAACAATGTGCTTTTTGTGAGATCACAAGTGCAGTGAAGATCTGAATATTTGCCCTTTCCTCCCTGTAGTGTGATCTTAGAGTTGGTATATATAATTAGCTGGGGGTGTGGGAGACGCAGGCCCCCAGAATAGCAACTTCGAGGTCTGGCATTTTCAGCCTTTAGGCTATCCGATTTTCAGTGACTTCAGTGTTGTAATATAGACCCTGATGCATGCAATAAGAACTGTGATCTTTAGTGTGTAAGGCTGAATATGTACATGTTCTAATCTCACTCCAGGCTACTTGATGTGTCTAGCCCCCTGCAAAACAACTGAGAATCCCTCAATGGCTATCAAACTGCAATGGTTATGACCTTTTTGGCCCTGTAAGTTGCTGCTGGATTCCAAACTGCCCTCTTCTACAAGGCCTGATGATGTCATCTATCTTAAGACTACCAGCTGCCATCATAGTATCATACTTAAGCTGTGATGCATGCAATAAGTATTGTGATCTATATTGTTTAAGACTAGATAGGTAGGGGTTCTAATCTCATTCTAGGTCACTTGGTGTGTGTTTGGTATTACTAAATGAAATCGCTAATTTGAATAAATTGCTGGAACTCTTGCCAGTGTGTTCCATACCTGCTATGTTTGTTATTTTCCATTTGGTGTGTGTGTGTGTGTGTGTGTGTGTGTGTGTGTGTGTGTGTGTGTGTGTGTGTGTGTGTGTGTGTGTGTGTGTGTGTGTGTGTGTGTGTGTCCCTTTGGCATATATATCATCATCTCAGTAACTTAGAAAGTCATAGGGTTTTGTAGCATTTTATTGGTAGCAGGTGATGTGGCCCTCCAAATGTCTGACTACAACTAGGTCTGATGATACCATCAAGCATAATATGTTCTAAACTGATAGTACTAGTAGACATGAGGTGTGTTGCGTGCATCACGTACTGTGTTCTGTAGTGTATACCATTACATAGGTAAGTGTTCTAATTTGCATACATCCAACTTGCACTATGTGTGTGCCATACCATATCCTGTAAGCAGTAATTGGAAGTGGTGCTATCCTCAGTATAGCCATGTTTGTGTGTGTGTGTCTGTTATAGCATTTTACATCATCTTATGGAACCATAAGACATTTGAAGTTAACTAGCATAATGGCTATACAGCCCTCACAATCCTAGACAACTTTATATTCTTATTTACATGATCAGCACATACTGCCCCAGTCCAAGAGGGATGCAGGCAGAAGCTCTGTGGTGAAATTATGGTCACCCAGCCAATCATACAGAGGGCATGTGCTGAGGTGCATTGAGGTGCTCTGTGTGCCATTAGGCAGGGTTCTGTTTCAAAGGTGTGTTAAAGTCTGCCAGACAAATCTCTCCCACCAGCATGTATTACTAATGTCACATTGTAGATTAATGTCCTTAGAGTGATTAATCCATCTACTATGCCACCTAAAGATATGCAGCATTTACAATCAAGCAGGGTCACACATTGGCCCATATGCAAGGCAGAGATGACCTCTGAGTACTCTATATGCCACATGCTGCAATGACACTCATTTCAGATGATCCCCACTGAGCACATACTGAAGATGTGAAGTTCCCTTGTGAGGGACCATACAGTTGTGTGCAATTGCTGGTACTGCTTGGAAAGGTACATTATCAAATGGCCATTGCACTCAGATATTGGCATGCCAAGGGAAGAGTACATGGAGGTTATGAGTATGTCATTTATTGCTGAGTGTGCCCTCAGCTATGACATATGATTCCTGCCATACCATTGTGGAGATATGGTGATCTCAGGCACATTATGTGTAAACCTATGTGGCCAGGTCTGTGTGCCCAGTTCTTTCATTCCTGAGAATGTACATCACATGCTGTGACTGATGTGCTACTTACCCGGTACATGGGTGTTACTGATGGAAATGATACTACATATATATTTGCATGGAGTTGATGGCCATTACTATGTCACCCGACATTTGTTCATTAATATCTTTTTGCAGGATACTGACATAATTCACAGACTTTATTAGTGCTCACAATTTGCAGACATCAGCCAACATTTTTAGCCACAGACATTCAGTACTCACTTGTATCATGGGTAAATGGATTCCAAGCAGTAGAAGACCCAGAACTGAGCCCTGATGAACACTGCTGCTTACAGATCAGCTACTGGATGCAGATGTCCCTATGTTGAGTATGTGTGCCATCAATGGGCCACTTAGTGACCACTACAATGACAGTACCATGGATGCCTAAGTGGGTGCTTTGTAAATGATGCCTGAGTGGTGGATATAGTCAGATGGCTTGGCTCATTCCAGGAGCTTGTATACCCTGATGTCCCCTCACTCAGGTCCTTGGTGACTGCCTCAGAAATGTCCACCATGTATAACAGTCAGGATCCCCCTATCACACATCCAAACTGTGTACAGTCACCTATGTGTAGATCACATATATGTGTGTGCTGATCAGATCCATGCAAATTGCCCCTATAGCCATACAGATATGGATACTCACACAAAGAGGTCTATAGTTATGTTGGCCAATGGATGCAACACTTCTGTGCAAGGGTCTAACAGTTGCTGTTGTCCACTCAGCTGGGGTGCAGCCAGTGGTTTCAGTATGATTGCAAGGTGTTCTCAATGGTTTTAGTAATCCTTGTCAGATCCCATGTAGGATGCAGCCTGGGATGTTACCGTGTCCAATAGATTCTATGTGCCCTTCATTGAGAGGCCACTTGCTACCTGCTCTGTAGATATGGAAGTTATGGGACAGGTTGTAGAAATGTCAGGTATCAAAGGTGGTGGGGACAAGAACAGAACGTGTGGGACTACAGGTTAGCTATGAGTACAGACCCATTATATACATCATTATGTATGAGTTCACTGACAATCTGGGCCTTATCTTTGAGGTTACACATGTAACTACACTGTGTGTGGTGGTTCTGCTTTGTGTGGGTGACAAATTTTGACACTTACTGTGTCTACAGAACATCATAGCAACACTATGTACTTCTTTTAGCTGAAGAAGTTGTGCCTCCATGTTATGGGGGCACCCTCACCCCAACTGTCACACAGCAATGTCCACCTCTTATTGTACAGCCTGCTAATGGCAGTTGTCCACCAGTCAGGTTTGTGTGACATGAGTAGCCTGTGTCTCACCTGTCACGTACAGCCAAGCTCATGCAGTTGCAATACTGCTGGCATAATGCATGGGTGTAGAGCTCTTCATACTTGCCCATCCCATCTGAGCGGGGAGATGCAGTCAAGCTATGTCAACCATCCCACAGGAGGTAATAAATGGCATTGTTGAAATATATGTCTTTATAGTGTGCAAGTGGGGGTAGTGCTGGTAGTTCTAATGAGACTGATCTGTGGCCAGATACCACCAGGGAGGACCTCACATTGGTAGGAGCTGCAGTGGTATCCATATTGATAAACACATGATACAATACATTGGTTCTATGTGTGGGGATGTCATGGCACCGCTCCAGGGCATTGTAGTTAAGGAACTGGACTAACCTTTGGGCACGTAAGCTGCAGCATGACTAAGCAATACAGCTGGTGGTCACTTAATGCCAATACAAACCATGGTGTATTGATATATCTTGAAAGAAAGATGTACATACAAGTACGCACAATGGGTGTCTGGATTCATGCAGCTACTCCTGTAGCTTGCTATTCCTTCATTATGTGCCCATCCTGTAGTGAATGGCACCTGCAGTGTCTCCAGGAAAGTACAGTGTTTTACAAAAATCTGGATGTGTATCTATCCTTAATGAGTATGTATAGACTACCTGCATTACCTAGAACACTGTCATTTTGAAGTTTGTAGTTGTGGATGGATGTGTAGTCTGGTATGACTGTGGTGCTGTCCACAGCCTTAATCCAGATGTCTTTGACTGCACACATGTCTGCATAATCTAGAGTGGGGACACCTTCCACAGATTGGGATTCAGTGTTGCCATACCCAGCGTGTAGCACCATAACCATGATGTTGTATAAAGATGGTGTTATCATTGCCAACTTTATCCACAACATTGCATCTAAGATGCATTGTTGGGGTGTTCACAGCCTTGGTCGGTATACCAAATTCCAGGGATGAGAGATGAAGACCATTACTATTGAAGCATTGATGTCTGCTGAGCAAGGCATTCCAGGCAGCCATGTAGTAGATCCCCTTACAATGACACCACACGCTAAGGCAATTATTGACTTATTGACTTCCATCAATGTCTGTGTGCATGGAGCCACCATCTTAGGTGAAGGTCAACTGCAGCTGAAAGCTATACGTAGACCCATGAGAGACTATTGTCAATACTCTAATTAGCATGGAATTCCACTTTTCAGAAGGACAATATCAACACACATTTCTGCATTTATCTGTAGATCATGTGGTTTTGTCACCAATCATTTGACTGTGTTAGTTCCTCCTGTAGTATGTTATCATCATTGGTGGCCTCAATGATTGTACCCAAAATGCAGGATCAGCAAACTTGGTAAGCCAAAGACTGTATACTCTAGACTGAACTGTCGAGAAATAGAGTGCAAACAGTAAATGTCCATGCAAAAATCCCTGGGGTACACTGATGGAGACATGAAAGCTCTACTGGTACAGGTTGACTCACCAACTTTCATAGTATGTGTTCTGTTGGTGAGCCAATTGTTTACTCATCTAGTGACATAAGGATTAATCCCCAGCTGCGAGAGCTTCTCAATGATACCTGCATGGGAGAGCATGTCAAAACAATAGGCCAGATCACGATCGGTAGTATGCACTGTCTTACCTTCATCAAGGCCTATCACACAGAATCAGTGAGTAATGACATCACAGATCACCTGTGGCATGACTCAGCAGATACACCTTCCTGATACAGTTGAATGCACACTTCAACACACACTTCAACACACACTTCAACACACACTTCACATGGTCTATGTTCCCATAGAAGGGTGTACATTGACATATATCTATCTGAGTTGGGGGGGCAGCACCTGATGCATGCATGTATAGACACATCCTGACACTCCTCAACTGTGAGGTAGACCAACATGCCATCATGGAACTTTTCTAAATGGACACTATAATATCCTGGCTGAGTGCAACAGACCTGTGTTAGTTGTTAATGCTACATCACGTCTATTAGATCTGAGAGATGTCCTCAAAGAGGCCATCAATGGTATGCATGATGACAACACTATCATTTTGTGGAACTTGACCAGGTCAAGGCATTTGACACAAATCCACACTGAGGTTTTCAATCAACACTGTCAGATGAGGCCGTAAACAGCTATATCACCAAATGCAAAGATCATTGTATCACATATGTGGCATCTCACTATGTTGAAGTGTGTGAAGTGACATATATCTCAGGTCTGTACATCAGGGCTGTCTGGCTAGGCCATTTCTTGTCCATTATTTAAGGGATAGACATCACAGATAGCATCTGTGTCCAAACAGCTGCTTGAAGGACTACAGATTATGAGCAATCATTGACTCCAACTGTGATATAGGTATAATACAGACAGTATCAACACATACCAAACATTGCTGCCACAGCCATAAATATACATGCAATGGCAAGAAAACATGGAGGGATTTGATATGTGAAGAAAACAAACACACAACCCAAGTATAATGTGGACATCACAGTCCATAATCAGACCAATAGATATGTGAACTGTGTCCTGGGGTAGATGGTAAGTGGATCATCTGTGAAGATTTGGGGAACTTGGGTGAAGGCTGCCAGCCTAGTCAAATAGAATTTGATACATAATTCTATCATTTGTAAATATAAATGTAAAAATACAGCCTTGTTTCCTAAATGAAAGAAAACACTGTAAAATGTGAACTTCAAGATTGTAGCAACATTGCATCTGCTGTAAGGAAAACTAAGCCAAACATTTCACATCTGTTCTTTTGAAGTTAAAATAATGTCGTGTATACCCTTTTGATCTAGATAGTGGTGCAGACGAGGCTGGCTGAACACATTCTTTTTATTGTTTTAACTTAAGGAATAATTACTAGAGTGTACATGTGAAATGTCTTTTATTGTTGTAGTTTCCTGAGCAGGTGTTAGCTTGCTGGATAGTGTGGCCTGTTGGCCTGGGAACTCCAGACTAAGTGTCAAAGTGATGTAATGTGTATACTGGGAAAACCTAAGTGTCAAAATGATGTAATCTGGGAGGGCCCAGCAGAGATGTTTGTTAGTGAGTTTAAAAACTATTGTTCAGAGAGAGACTGTAAGCATTTTGATCTTGATATCCAACTCTCAGCACTGCCTTATGCTCTCTTTATGTAAGTAGTATCTTAGAAGTATGTTTTCTTGTAGTAATAGCTAGGAACTTAGAAGAAAGTTAGACTAAGTGTTTTTCTGTTATTTCAGAACTTTCCTACTGTATTGTTTTAAGTTTCTGTGTGATATCTGAATTCTTGAGTAGCGATGTGGTGTAGTAGTATTGTCTTGTGTTTTTAATTATTTATTATTAAATATTTAAAAAACCTTTAACCTGTGGCTGATTTGTGTAGAGATAAGTAGGATCTAGAGTACATTGCATATTTATAGAGTTTATTGTACAAGGCCACTCTAATAAGCCTTAGACTGATTAGTCACATTACCAATCGGATAATAATATTGCACAGTAATAATTGGACACCCTTTTAAGGGCCTATGGGTAATTGATAAGTATTAGGTGGTGGTGGCAGTAATTACTACAGTATAGTCTGGGTAAAGTGGTACAGCTGGAGAATCTGTCAGCCTTTCCCAGGAATGTCTGTGAAGTTGTATAAATGCTTCTATCAAAGTGTGTGTGGTGTGTCAGCTACCTGGGCAGGGACACAAAGCACTGGTGGGACAGAGAGGGTACTGGAGGTTAGCTTGCCAGCTAGGCTGAGATCTGGACCCTATAGCTGTGCCACTGGCACAGCTAGGCTGAGATCTGGACCCTATAGCTGTGCCAGTGGGGAGTCTTATTAGGGACCTGGGGAGCAAGGGAGCAACCAACCCTAGACTGACTGTGATCTCTGTGTGCACTTAAAGGAAATTGTACTTTACTGTGTGTATTTGTTATCCTTTCTTCTTACATGAGATGCCCTCCCTGGTGTTAGTGGCGAGGATTGAGGTTCCCTGATTGCTGGGCCAGGGCGCGGCCATCATTAGTGGTTGGCAGTGGTTGGGATAAGATATCCTCACTTGTGGTTTGCAGTAGTGTGGGTAGAGTGAATCCTGTTGCTTATGTACAGTGATCTCTGAAGGTGTTTTGTACTCTAAATCAGCCACGCAGTGAATACTCAGAGTTCAGATCACAACTCTTTTATTTCTTTTGTTAGCTTAGTTAGGGTAAGCAGGCAGCATATCAACAGAGGAGTATGGAAAGCTGACAAGGAGCCAGCTGGTGGAGATGTGCACAGCTAGGGGACTGGTGCATGAAAACCTGACTAAGGCAGACCTGATTGCAGCCTTGGTTACAGATGCATCAGAAAACAGGATCCAGGAGGACAATCAGACTGGCAGTGGAGAAATAATATCCTCAGAGAATGGACAGCTCAACCTTTCTGCAGTGGACTTAAAAATCCAGCTGGAGCTAAATAGACCTGAGTTGGAGGCCAGGTGTTAGTAGATAGAAGCTGAAGAAAATGAATGTCAGAGGAAGCATGAGAGGGAAATGCTGACTCTTCACCAGAGTCATGGAGGTAATGGGGAAGGGAGTAACTGGACCATAGAAGCACAACAGGTCAGCAAATGTCTTCTGAAATTTAAACAGGGGAATACTTTTGATAGTTTCATTTACATGTTTGAAAGGGTATACGATCAGTATAGTGTTGACCAAAGGCTCTGGGTATGGTTTCTGACCCCCTTACTCCATGGGAAACCTGTAACTTGTATGTCACAAATGCCTGACTCTGTCTGTTTTGATTATACTACTGTAAACAAATGTCATTTAGAATGTTTTAAGCTAACAGCTGAAATGTATAGAAACATTTTTCATGAGCATAGACACAAGGCAGATGAAAATGTATGTGAATATGTTGCTGAACTGAACACTTATTTTCATAGCTGGTTGAGTGGATGTCAGGTCACCACTTTTGAAGGGCTGGCAGATCTTTTGGTGAGGGAAAAAGCCCTTAGCACTTTGCCTGAGGACATGAAGATCTGGTGAGCTGATAAACAATGTGCTACTTCAGATAAGTTGGGGAAGAAGGGAGACCTATACCTGGCCAGCAGGGCAGCCCTGCACAGGAAGGGGACCCCCAGTACTGCTCATGGGTCTAAAGGAACCCATGGTGGGCAGCACAAACTGCCCCAACAGAATCTGCCGGTAGCAGGGGAAGTCACTAGTCCAGGTACACGTCCAGGAGCTAGGGTTAAATGTTCTGAATGCAACCAGTGGGGACATGTGGCATACAGGTGTCCGTGAAGGCAAGGTGGGGAACCAAAGGTGAGGGATCCAGTAAGTGGGAAAGACAAAATGCTAATAGTAGGTTGTCTTGAGACAACAGGGATATGGAACTACCATCCTGCAGATGTCCTGAAAGGGAAAGATTTGGATGAGGCAGTACCATGTACTTATGCAGTTACATACAGTGAGGCTAGAAGACAAGCATGTGGGTCTGGTAGCCTGGAGGAGACCCAGACAGACTGCATACCTACAGCCAGTACTGCTGAGCTGGTTACTTCAGGGAGGGAGCTACACTGTAGCAGTAAGACTGAAGGTGAGCCACAGCTGCTTAAGGGTACTGATGGTCCCTTGGACAGAGTCGCTGCAAAGGTAGAGGTGAGTATTAGTACCCAGGCTGACAGTAAGGCACCACTGTCAGAGGGTACCAGACTTCCTGTGGAAGGGGAGCTGGGAAGGGTTACAAGGAGAGAGTTGAGACAGGCTCAGCTCTCAGACCCTACATTGCAAGGTGTGAGGCAGGTAGCTAGGGAGGCACTTGATTCTCAAAGGAAGGGGGAATCTGTATACTGGGACAAAGGGTTACTACACAGAGAGTGGACACCTGAGGGAGGGCTAGAAGGTGAGAGAGTACAGCAGATGGTAGTGCCTAGAGCCTACCATCTGGTGCTTCTAGCCATAGCCCATGATATTCCCTTTGCAGGTTATATGGGCATAAAACATACAAAGAGGCATAGTATGCAAAACTTCTATTGGCCTGGAATTTCCAGAGATGTAAGAGGGTACTGCAGGACTTGTGAGCAGTGCCAAAAGGTAGGCAAGGCAGGAGACAAGGTGAGAGCTCCTTTGATGCCTTTACCTGTGATTGAAGAGCCATTTCAGAAGGTATCTATGGATATTGTGGGTACTCTGAGTACCCCAAGTTCCACAGGGAAAAAGTATATCCTAGTGGTAGTGGATTATGCTACATAATACCCTGAGGCAGTGGCTTTGTCCACCATTGAGGGAGAGAAGGTGGCAAATGCTTTGTTACAGATTTTCAGCAGGGTAAGTTTCCCAAAAGAAATACTGACTGACCGAGGTGCCAATTTCATGTCAGACTTGCTGGCTCATCTGTGGAAGTCCTGTGGGGTGAAGTACATGAAGACCACCCAATACCAGACTAATGGTCTTGTTGAGTGGTTAAACTCTACAATCAAGTCCATGCTATGGGCATTTGCAGATCTGTTTAAGAAGGAGTGGGACAAATATTTGCCCCATCTGTTGTTTGCTTACAGAGAGGTTCCCCAGGAATCCACAGGTTTTTCAACCTTTGAGTTGCTGTATGGGCATAGGGTGAGGGGACCTCTACATTTAATTCGAGATGAGTGGGAAGGTGAGTGTGAGTCTCACAAGGAGTCTGTTGTGGCATACATCCTAAACCTCAGGACAAGGCTCAGGGAACTCATAGGCTTGGCCCAGGAGAAAATGGCAGAAGCCCAACAACAGAAAAAGTGTGGTATGACAGGAATGCTCGAGCTAGAGAGTATGCTGTGGGGCAGCAGGTAATGGTTCTCATTCCTGTCAGACATAACAAGCTGCAAGCAGCTTGGGAGGGACCCTACAAAGTGGTAAGAAAGGTAAGTGATGTTAACTACATGGTGGAAGTGCTAGGCAGATGGCAGGGGCACAAATTGTACCATGTTAACATGATGACACCTTACCATGATAGGGAGGCCCTTGTGCTGAGTATTTGCAGTGGATTGCAGGAGGATTCTGAGGGGGATCTGTGGACTGATCTCCTCAGTGAGGCTTGAGCTGACACCTCAGTGGAAGGGGTAGCAATGCCCCAGCAGCTACTTCCTACCTGGGTTCGAGAAATCTGAGCAGTGTTGCAGGAATTTGGGGACATGTTCATGGGAAACCAGGGTGCACCCACCTGCTGCAGCACCAGGTGGCTACAGGACCCCAAAGGCTTATTAGGCAAGCCCCTTATAGGGTGCCTGAGAGTGTCAGACAGACTCTGATGGAAGAGGTACTGGAGATGTTGGAACTAGGGGTGATTCAAGAGTCCAACAGCCCCTGGGCTTCCCCAGTGGTGTTGGTGCCAAAGAAGGATGACAGCACCAGGTTCTGTGTGGATTACAGGAAATTAAATAGTCACACAGAGTCGGATGCTTACCCCATGCCTAGGACAGTTGAGACTCTAGAGCAGCTCAGTGGGGCTAAGTATCTTACAACCATTAATCTTACGAAGGGTTATTGGCAGGTGCCCTTGACTCCTAGTGCCAGAGAGAAGTCAGCCTTTGTGACTCCTTTTGGCTTGTACGAGTTCACAAAGATGCCCTTTGGGATAAAGAATGCCACAGCAACTTTCCAGAGGTTGGTGGATAATATCCTAGCAAGAGCAGGAGGGTTTGCCCTTGCTTACCTAGATTGTATTGCCATCTACAGCCATTCCTGGCCAGATCACCTTCAGCATGTCAGGGAGGTGCTGAGCAGACTACAGAGGGCAGGGTTGACCATTAAGTCAAGCACATGTCAGGTGGGTATGGCAAAGGTCTCCTACCTAGGATATAGAGTGGGGAGTGGTAAGATAAGGCCAGAACCTGCCAAAGTGGAAGCTATTCAGGCATGGCCTGCACCTGTTACCAAAAAGCAGGTGAGGGCATTCTTAGGGACAGCAGGGTACTACAGAAAGTTCGTCCCCAGTTATACTACCACAGCTGCTCCCCTCACAGACCTAACAAGAAAGAACAAGCCAGATAAGGTGGTGTGGACCCCAGGCATTTCAGAATCTTAAAGAAGCTTTGAGAGGACCTCCTGTGTTAGACAGTCCAGATTACAGCAAATAATTTGTTGTGCATGTGGATGCTTCAAACCATGGGGTGGGGGATTTCTTCAGAGGGGGAAGAGCACCCAGTGGTTTATCTTAGTTGTAGGCTCCAACCCAGGGAGGAATGCTATGC
>NC_056725.1:1638499396-1638611896 GCF_019279795.1 Protopterus annectens | reverse complement strand
CAATAATAGTACTGCATAATGCGTCTCTTGGTACACTTTATGCCCATAGGACCTGCAAAGGCAATGTCATGGGCTATGGCTAGATGTCCCAGTTGGTAGTGTCTGGGTACTACCAACTGCTGTATTCTCTCACTCTCTAGCCCTCCCTCAGGGGTCCATTCTCTATACAGTAACCCGTTGTTCCAGTATAACAAATCCCCTTTTCCTTGAGAATCAGGCACCTCCTTAGCTACCTCCCTCAAGCCTTGTAGTGTAGGATCTGAGAGCTGAGCCTGTCTCACCTCTCTCTTTGTAACCATTCCCAGCTCCCCTTCCACAAGAAGTCTGGTATCCCTGACAGCAGTGCCTCACTGTCAGCCTGGGTACTACTACTCACCTCTGCCCTTGAAGTCACTCTGTAAAAGGGAAAATCAGTACCCACCAGCAGCTTTGGCTCACCTTCAGTCTCACTGCTACAGGGTAGCTCCCTCCCTGAAGTAGCCCCCTCACCATTCCTGGCTTCAAACAAGTGGTCTGTCTGGGTCCCCCCCAGGCTACCAGGCCCACACACCCCTCTCGAAGCTTGACTGTGTGTAATTGCATGCACACAAGGTACTGCTTTATTGAAATCATTACCTATCAAGACATCTGCAGGAATATCCTCAAACACACCTACTTGCTTGCTTCCTTTTTCACCCTCCCAGTCACAGTGAGCCCTAGCCAAAACTATTTGAAATGTGGTCTCTCCTAAAGCTCTGTGTAGAGTAGAGTAGACTGACCAAGTAAGTAGTCCCCTTTCAAAATATGCAAAAAAGAGCACTTCAGAAGGCCACCAATGATCTCTTGAGCTGCAAGTCCGTTATTAATCCACAATAAAAATGGCAAAATGGCAAACATATGCACATAAACTCTACAAATCAAACTGTGTTTTCATCAGAATCAAGACTTCACCAGATGCATGCATACCTCCTCATTGTGGCTCTATTTATACTAAAATCATCAGAATACAACCAGTTACAGGACTGACCTAATAATCCAATTAATAAAAAGTTTAAAAGCACAAGAAATTTCTACATGCACACATAAATATATATAATAAAACCTAACTCTATCTTAAATAAATTTTAAAAACCTTCCATAATAAATTACATTAATACAAAGTCATAAATGTTTGATAAAATATATATCAATAAAAAGTTTTTAGAGTTTAACATTTCCAATCTCTAATTCATGTACTTTTGTGCCATCTAGAGGTCAAATTAAAATAGTTTTACAGTTTTGCTGCTCTTAGCTTTAAAACAGGGGCCAGGGAGACAGCTTTGTTAATCCCTGGTGGTTTTGTAGCCTCTAATATTATTTGCCAATATAGCTCCCTATATACAGGTCTTGTCTCCCATAGACCTTTTCTTAGTTGTTTTGGTACTACTTCTACTGTAAAAAGTGGTAAGTGGCTTCTTGACATATTAAATTGTGTTTATATAATGCATTGTTAACATTTTTGTTTCTGATATCATAACCATGTTCATATATTCTGATTGTCAATTCCCTTTCAGTTTTTCCTTCATAAAATGACAAGCACTTGTCAAACAATGCTATGTACACCACTCCATTTGTGTTACAATTTGCAAAACTTCTACTATTAATCAACTTGTCTCTACTAAACGAATATATACTTTCACCCTTGTATCCAAAAGGACACTGTGGGCAACAACCACATTTTTATGTTCCCACCTTACCTTCCTTGTATAGTGTTTTACCACTATTATTTTTTTTAATATATTCTTAATGTTCATGCATTTTCTGTAAATAAACTTAAATGTTTTTTTTTAAAATAAACTATAAATTCAAAATACTATTAAATTTAACCCACTCTCTCTCTCTCTCTCTCTCTCTCTATAATGTCCTTATCATGGCTGGATCACCATTGTAGTCAGTAACAAAAGCATTTTCAAAATCATTTTTCTTAATGTTTAATCTATCCTTTATAAACATAATGGGTGTGTTTTCATTACCTAAAATAGGTGCAAATCTACTTTTTCTACCTTCCATAACTTCTTGTTCTATTTCTCTCATTAGAGTGTTGGGATAGCTTTCTCTTTAAACAAACAGGTCAAATAATCACATTCCTTTAAAAAGTCACTGTCTTTTGAGGTCATTCTACTGCCTTGCACAAATTGGCCCTTTACTATACCCCTTTTCTGGTACAAAGGGCCAGCAGTAGTGTAAAACAAATACAAATTCGAAAATGTGCCCTTTCTAGAAACTGTTGAGGTAAAACTACCATTATCCTTTCTTGTAGTAATATCTAAATAACTCATGTGTTAGTATTCTATTTTATAAGTGAATTTTAAAAAAGAAGTGGTACTGGAGATGTAATTAAAAAGTTCTAAAATCTTTAATGTGTATATGTTTGCCATTTTGCCATTTTTATTGTGGATTAAGGAAGGACTTGCAGCTCAAGAGATCATTGGTGGCCTTCTGAAGTGCTCTTTTTTGCATATTTTGAAGTTTGGTGGTTTTTGTTGGTTTCTTTGAGATGGAGGGACTTCTGGTTCTATGAGTGACAGCAGAGAAAAAGCTGAAGAAATGGGTCAGATCAGAAAAATGATTGGCCAACTGACATAGCTGATTGATGTACTAACCTCGGCCTACCAATCGGTGAACTCACTGGCTTCCAGCTTGTCTGGGAACCAGGAAATGTACACCAATGGCCAAAATGGAGTGTGGCATGGATCTAACACCAGTAATGAAAAGGAAAAATTTTCAGGACAGCCTATTAACTTAAATGGAGCTCACTGTGAGGGTTTTTCAAGGATTTTAATGGACAATACAGGCGAGAGGAACCATGACAGTCAGGAAGCTAATTTAGGGTGTTCTAAAACAAACAATGGACAAGGTGACTGTTCTAATATTGTTTTACAGCATATAAATATTGACTTTAATGCTGTTGTTTCAAGAAAATACACTTTTAATGACATTTTACAAAATTAAGTTTGTTCAGATAATGACACACTAATAAGTTGGCTAAACTAGATGTTTTGCTGTATAAATACAAAATGTTAGATTTAGAGAATGCATACCTCAAAGAATGTGCTAAATTAAACATTGTGCTAATAGGATTAAGGGTTTATAAATACCCAAATAAAGTCAGGGAAGGCTCTGAATTTCATAAAGAATTAATTCAAATTTTTGATAGCTGTAGGACTGATATAGTAAAAGCTATTATTAAGCAAAATGAGAAGGAGATGGATGTGATGTGTAGTAACTTGGAACAAGTTAACCAGATCATCATTAAGGACTTAATGTTTATAGTGGACAGATATTATGATATGTTGGAAAAGACTGAAGGAAAATGCAAGAATGTATACAGCAGAAACATGAGAAAAGTAGATAGAGACTTAAAAGAATATAGGGCGCAAACTTGCTATCCCAGACCTAAGAGTTATCAGAACCTGAATGACCCAGGTGAAAGAGAAGGGAAGGATCATACTAACAGTGAAGAGCTACATCAGGATAAAGGATATGCTATGAGAAGACCCTTGTATGAGTTCTATGACACTTTAGATTTCCCACCTCTCTGAAGGTCGGAGAGACTGAAAAACAGGGAATCAACATATTACAATTACAACAGAGGGAAGGAAACATCAGGAAAACCAGTGGAACAGATAAATGAAAGTAATACATGGCATGATAGTATTTTAAAAGAAGATTTTAAACACAGTTTTAAAGGTTATCACATTTTTAATTATGGCAATATTGTAATAAATGAGACTCATTTTAAATTATTTTCTAAAGGTTTTAAATGTATTTCCTAGAAAAACAGCTGATATAAGTAAACTTTTAATTGATTTAAAATTATTTTAAAGGAAAAAGAATCTTGAGTTGCTTTTTCAAGGAAAGGAAATGCCTTTAGTTACTGACAATGCACTTAATAGGAAAAGCACTTTTAACCCACCTCTACATCCACAACTGAAATTTTTTGAAGCCTTACTGGAAAGAGTTAAGATTAGGTATTGAACAGAAAAAGGTGATTCCTAACTTGTCCAGAGAAGAAAGACTTGTATTAAATGAGCTAAAGAATAATAATGTTTTAAGACTAATGAGACCTGATAAAGGGGTGGTACAGTCTCTATGGATAGCATATCATATGAGGCAAAAATGATGGAAATATTAGATGATGATACTAAGTATACATGAATTTCATTAAACAAAATTAATATTGCTAACAAAAAAAATTATAACTTTAAATGATTTATTGTTGGAGGGAATAATATATTTTGATACATTCAATTATCTACACACAGAAAAGCCAAAAGCTCCCTCTATATTTGGAATTCAAAAGGTACATAAAAACCTTTTGTATCTGCCTTTGAGACCCATTGTGGCTTCAGAAGGATCTGTTACTGCCCCTCTGGCAAAGCTCCTAGATCTTAAATTAAAAGAAATGTTCTCGATGGGAGCTAATGCATTAAAAGATTCATGGGATATGTTGAAAAGTATAAAACCAAATGTATATAATGATAAAATTATTTTTATTACCATTGATATAGTACAGTTCTTTACCTCCATACCACATGAAGAAGGCATGTGTTGCTTTAAGGAGGCTTTGGTTAAACTTGGGAAATTTAACAACAACAATGAATTTCATATGATTTTAACATTGATGGATGTGGTTTTAAGAAATAATTTTATATACTACGAAGGTGAATACCACAGGGTGTGGTGATGACTAGATGCACCCCTATATATGCCAACATTATTTTTTCCCATTGGGAGGAAAAATACATATTTAGGTCAGAGTTTGCAAATTGTTGGACTTTTTACAAATGTTACCTGGATGATATTTGTGTATTTTGGTTGGACATGGAGGAAAGATTTTTAGAATTTTTTAATTACATCTCCAGGACCACAATCTACGGGATCATTTTTTTCTTAAAATTCACTTTTAAAATAGAATACGAAGAGATGAGTTATTTAAATATTACTATAAGAAAGGATGATGGTAGTTTTACCTCAACAATTTATAGAAAGGACATGTTTTCAAATTTGCATTTGTTTTACACTAGTGCCCACCCTTTGTATCAGAAAAGGGGTATAGTAAAGGGAAAATTTGTGTGAGGCAGTAGAATGACCTCAAAAGACAGTGGCTTTTTAAAGTAATATGAATATTTGACCTGTTTGTTTAAAGAGAGGGACTATCCCAACACCCTAACAAAAGAAATAGAACAAGAAGTTATGGAAGGTAGAAAAAGTAGATTTGCACCCATTTTAGGTAATGAAAACACACCTGTTATGGTTATAAATGATAGATTAAACACCAAGAAAAACACATTTGAAGATGCTTTTGTTACTGACTACAATGGTGATGCAGCTGTGATAAGGGACATTTTAGAGAGAGAGAGTTGGTTAGATTTAAAAGTATTTCAGATATAAAGGTTATTTAAAAAAAACTTTAAAGTTTATTTACAGAAAAGGAATGAACATTAAGAATATATTAGAAAAAATAATAGTGGTAAAACACTATACAAGGAAGGTAAGGTAGGTACATATAAATGTGGTTGTTGCCCACAGTGTCCTTTTGTACACATGCGTGAAAGTATATATTTGTCTAGTAGAGAAAAATTGATTAATAATAGATGTTTTGTAAATTGTAACACAAATGGAGTAGTGTATATAGCATTGTGTGACAAGTGCTTGTCATTTTATGTAGGAAAAAACAAAAGGAAATTGAGAACCAGAATATTAGAACATGATTATGATATAAGAAACAAAAATGTTAACAATGTATTATATGAACACAATTTAGTATGTCAAGAAGCCACTTACCACTTTTTTATACCGGAAGTAGTACCAAATGAACTAAGAGGGGGTCTGCGGGAGACAAAACTTGAATATAGGGAGCTATATTGGCAAATAATATTACAGGCTACAAAACCACCAGGGCTTAATGAAGCTGTCTCCCTGGCCCCTGTTTTAAAGCTAAGAGCAGCAAAACTGTAAAAATATTTTAATTTGACCACTAGATGGCACAAAAGGACATGAATTAGAGATGGGAAATGTTAAACTCTAAAAACGTTTTATTGATATATACTTTATCAAACATTTATGACTTTGTGTTAATGTAATTTATTATGGAAGGTTTTTAAAGTTTATGATAGATTTAGGTTTTATTGTATATATTTCTGTGTTTTTGTAGTAATTTTTGTGCTTTTAAACTAATAGATCAATCTTGTAATTGGTTGTATTCTGATGATTTTAGTATAAATAGGTGCACAATGAGGAGTTATGCATGCATCTGATGAAGTCTTGATTCTGACAAAAATGCAGTTTGATTTGTAGTGTTTATGTGTATATGTTTGTCATTTTGCTGTTTTTATTGTGGATTAATAAAGGACTTGCAACTCAAGAGATCGTTGGTGGACTTCTGAGGTGATTTATTTGCATATTTTGAAGTTGTTTGGTTTTGAGCACTTTATTTCTCACATTATTTGGCAGTTTAAGTAGTGCTCCTCTTTAACCATTGCAGGCTTCACAATGGTTAGGTCAGAGGCTGTGTTTCCCTTAGCTGTGGCCTGTTTTCCATCTTATAAGATAGGATATAACCTCTTGTAGTAGTTTGGTACCCTTGTTGTCTCCAGGCAATGTACCACTGTCATTCTGTTATTCCCACTTGCTGGGTACCCCACCTTGTCTCCATGGACATACATATGCTACATGCCCCCACTGGTTACATTTAAAACATTTAACCCTTGATACTGGCCATGTACCTGAAATAGTGGCTTTCCGTGTTACTGGCGGACTCTGTTGAGGTGGTACAGGGTGCCGACCATGGGTTTCCTTATACCCATGTGCAGCACTGGGTATCATTTTCTTGTGCAGTGATGTCCTGCTTGCTAAGTCTCATCTGCAGTGTTGCACCCTACCTGCCAACCAGAGTCTCATGTCCTCAGGCAAAATGCTAAGGGCTTGTTTCCTCACCAAAATGTTTGCCAGCTTTTCAAAAGTGATGGCCTGACACCAATTAACTCATCAATATAATCACAAACACATTCATCTGCCTTGTGTCTATGCTCACAAAATATTTTTCTATAAGCTTCAGGTGTTAACTTAAAATATTCCCATAAGCAATTTTTAACTGTATTATGTTTTAAGCAATCAGTATCAGACAATTTAGAAACAGTAGTTACAGCTTTACCATGGGGTAAGGGGATGAGGAACTGTACATAGAGCGCTCGGTCAACATTATACTGTCTGCATACTTTTTCAAACATATAAATAAAACTATCAGAATGACAACCTTATTTGTACCGAGGAAAAACTTTACTGACCTTTATTGCTTCTAGGGTACTGTTAATCCATTTCTCATTGCCTCCATGACCCTGGTGAAGCGTCAGCAGTTCCTTTTCATGTTACTTCTGTCTCTCATTTTCTTCAGCTTCCAGATGTCTTAGTCTCTCTGCTGGTTTTAATTCTAAATATTTGTACTCCAGTTCAAGTCTCTTTAACTCTAGATGGATTTTTAAGTCTTCTGAGGAAAAATTGAACTGCACATTTTCTGAGAGTTGTATATCCCCAAGGCCAGTCTGGTTGTCTTCCTGGTTGCTGGTCTGTGATGCAGCTGTAATTAAGGCTGAAATAATTTCCCCTTTAGTCAGGTTGGCATGCACCAGTCCTCTGGTTTGGGGCATTTCAGTCAACTGATTCCTTGTCAGCTTGCCATAATCCTCTACTGACATCCTTACCTGCTCTCCCTGACTAACTAAGCTAACAAAAAATAAATAAAACTTTTGTGATATGAAACTCTGAATGTCTAACATGTGGCTACTTGAGAGTACAAACACCTTTTTTAGTGACCACTGTTTACAGGCTACAGAAGTTGAATATCCGCACCACTGTGCAACAATATGTGATGTGGTGATCCCACCACTGCCAACGAATATGTGATGTGGATATTCCACCACTGCCAACCAATATGTGCCAACCCTGCATCTCTGGGCCAGTAATCAAGGAGCCTCAATCCTTAACACTGGCACCTGTGGGGAACCTTCAATGGGAGGATAACAGGTACACACACATTGTCTCCAGATGCAGTTCTCTGCAGCAAGCGCAGTCAAGCACAATTTCCCTTAAGAGCACACAGGGAACACAGTCAGTCCAGGACTGGTTTCTTACTCTTTCACCTGATCCCCAGTAATACTCCCCACTGACACAGCTATAGAGTTGAGTCCTTAGCCAGGGCTCCAAGCCAAGTCTTCCAACACTCTCTGTCTCCAGCCAGTGCTTCATGTCTCTGCCCAAGTAGCTGACACACATACTCTTTGAGATTGGATTTACACATACACACACACACACACACACACACACACACACACACACACACACACACACACACACACACACACACACACAGATGCACACACCTGGGAAAGGCTGGCACAGGTTTACGAGATATTCCCCCTCTTGCCCAGAGTATAAGGTAGTTTTTACTGCCACCAGAACTCCTTGCCAGCTACTCTAAGGCCCTTAACTAAGTGTGTCCAATTTTACTGAGTGAAATTAATATTAATACAAATGGTAATTTGAGTAAGAGCAAAGGTATTAGGAGTGGCCTACGCAGTGTCACCAAATAAATATGCAAATACTCTCAAAACTTAAATATCTCTACAAAGATCAGCCACAATGAAAGGTTTAAATATATTTAGTAATAAATAATAAAATAACAACACAATACTAAATATATATTTGCAGTAAAATCAGAGTTCAAAACCACAGGAAATATTTAAAATAACATTGCAGGACAGACTCAGACAGATAAAGAAAAACAATGTCTAAACTAAGCTTCACTATATTCCTGACTAAATCTAAAAGAATCACTATTCCCTACTTACTTAACAGAGTAAGGCAGATGATGTGGTGAGTGATCTTTCTTGTTGTCAAGCCTAAGACAGAATACAGAATGCTCTATCTCACTAAGATACTTCTCAAAATAATATCGAAAATATTACCCCTGGGATAGCTTGCAGAATGACATCACTTTTACTTCTAGTTCCCATGCAAACGCCACATTGCTGGAAGCTGGCAGGACTTGGCACCTAACTGTAAAAATACACACACACAGGCTTTTGCTCAGATCTGTGGCAGGTGCTAGAAGTTATAAAACAATGTCATACCTCTATGCTTCCAGAGTAGTAATTTTTTCACCCCAAAGGCAATAGAGAAAACTTCCTAGTGCAGACTTTGTGTCTCTGGCTGCATTGAAACCTGTGAAATAGTATCTTTATGGCTTAGCCTATAAAGTGAATTAATTTCTTATATATTTCTTTGAAAGTTAGCAAGACTAAGGTTAACCTCTTCTGTTCCAGTATATGCTGTTACAATGTATACATTTAAACAGTTACAATAATACATGTACATTTCTTTTCTGTCCAGCAGGGAACACTGTTGATGCATTTCAAACACAAACACTTTACAAATATCTTTTCAGCAGAAACATCTGTACAAATCAGTTTGATATACACATGACATACAGTTCTAATACATTTGTTACACAAGCATCTTGTATTAACCAGTCTGATATTCATCAATGACATATAACTAATTACAAAATTCCAGCTAGCTGTGCTGGCAGTACCTTCTTTTGTTACAATGTCCATTAACTATACTTTCAACAAGAACTTAGATGACAACTCCAACCTAAGCTAATCAATCAGAATGCGTTGTTTACTGTATCAATCTTCAACACCCCCCAGAACATCTTGCAATATAGAAATAGCATATTGATTTCAATTGTTTTACTATACAGCAGTATTCAGTGATTGAGATACCAAGGTCTACGTGGAAGGTCTTCATGGGGCATGCTTGCTGTCCCTGAATCTGTTGCACCAATGTCTAGAACATGCTGTTCTGCACTTTCCTGGGAGCTATCTGTATCCCTAACAGTGGACAGGAACTCATCATCTGGTGTTATTGGTAGCTCTATAGCAGCCCACCCCATTCCCATATGATTATGGCCCACTGCTTTTGCTGTCCTCCATGCATATGTGATCATGTCAGTGGCCCTATGTTCATATGTTCTGCTGTGGCCAACCACAACGTTAACACTGTCCACAATCTGCTGTCAAATCTGCATTCTGCATACCATATCTCCCTATCCCATTTCAATCAGGAAGGCACCATGCTGCCTAAAAGCATCGATGATAATTTGATTTTCAGCATCAGTGAAGGCTGGTCTTTGAGGACTGAGACACCTGGGTGGCATAGTCCTAGGTGTCCTAAAAGATAACAGAAGGGTATTACACATAAGTATCACATAACTATAAAATAACTATTCTTAGATAAAAGAGAAAATATAGCATCTCAGTATTACCCACTGAAGAAACATAAAACAGTCTAAATATTTGAAATACAAACAGCAGGCTAGATAGAAAAAATTAGAATAACAATAGCAACACATCCTTGTTTGTGCCATAACAGGAATGCAGCTTTGCCCCCCCCAAAAAAACAGACAAATGGCAATGTTTGCTAAAAAAAAACATCTTTGAAGTGCTAAAAGTTCTATCAAATGAACTGTCCCTGAAGTATTTCTAATGATTTATCACAGAACGATCCATTTTAAGGCACTGACAATCATGTATTCCTGTGGAATGCCTTGTCAAACATGCCCATGGCATGCACACAGATACAAGTGTAAAAGTCTTTGCTTCAGATTTTTCTTAATTACATTACAACATATGAAGTATGTAGCTGGTAATGTGCAAGCATATCTTCTCAAGTTCAGTAATCCTCTGTGCAGATATAGCCCAAAGTGATAGCCTCTGTTCAGTTTTCTCCACATAAACAAATCTCCTCACCTTCAATTTTCAAGATACACAGTTGCCTTTTTATATGGTGTAGATTCAGGGCTGTTAGCACATTGAATATGCAAATCAGGTGTGAACTGATTAGAATTGCTGAATCCCAATTGCTTGGCTCCATGTAGAATATATAAACACAGTGCAGGCACACCCTCAGTGTTTGCTTTCAATAGATTGCAACTGTGAATTATTGCTGGGTGGGAGAAGGAAAACACAACAGCAATGCAGGTTGCTCTACAACTGGTGGGTATGTCAGATTAGACTTATATAGTGTTAGACATAAGTTTGGAAATGTAAGTAAGCAGCACACAACTCACAGGTTCAGTTCATTAACATGCAATCTCCCCTCCATTTGTTAGCAACTGCATATAATATTTCTGTTGAACATCTGCGCACATTTTAAGGCCAGTGATATAAAATGGCTTACAGACTGTATGTCTCAGATTACTAGTCAGATAAGAGAAGAATAACCAACAAATACATAGATGTAAGACAGAGCTGTATATTTGCAAGCAATAATCATAACAGGTTGTGTGATCACTTAGTGCATTACATCCAAAATAATAAATGTACAAATAGCACTTGTATGGCTTCATATTACTGTACATGAAGTTACAGTTGGTTGTATACAGAATGATTTCAGTTCCATGCTGAAAAGCTGTTTGTGTGGTAAAGAGGGATAAAGCACCCTTCCTGTGTTCTGAATATTCATTGGAGTGAGAGTTCAAATTTAGATCTATGCAGGCATATCTAATGTGAAAAATCCTTTTCTAGTGTGTATGTCATATACCGATTTTCCTCATTTCAACTACCTGTCCCTTTTTTCTTATTCTTTTTTTTTCCTTTTCTTTCTTCTTTTTTTTAATTTTTAATTTTTTGGGGCCAGTGTTTGTGTGTTGCGGTGCTTACCACAATCATGGGAAAGGAGGAAATAAATGTCAGGTTTGGCTGTGATTATCTTGTTTGTGTGAAGCACACATTTTGTAATTGATGATAAAGAGTGTAATTCTAAATCTGGCAAACCAATTTAGGGAGAGGAAGAGATAGACATTGTATTTTATATATATATATATATATATATATATATATATATATATATATATTATAAATATATTGGTAAGATAATCATTTTAATTAAAGAAAGTCTATCTTCCATAGTAAAGAAAAAACTTATCCGATTTATTAAAAATATTTTTTATAGAACTTAAATTCAGGGGCAGCTCATGTTACAGGACTGCAGGACTGCCAGCCCTGCCAGCTGTGGAAAGAAAAAAAAAACAAAATAATTTTCGAGTCCCGGACCTCCACACATGCGTGATTGCACAGATTAGGGAACTCCAGACTGCTTTGTCAGCAGTCCGGATTGGAAGAAAGGCCATCTCTGCTCTGCAGCCCAGAAGTCCATGCAGTGATGACCACACAGAAAGGAAGACATCCGGACTGCAACATCTGCAGGCTGGAGCCTGTTCTCATGGGGAACCCTTCCCCAGGAAGACATTGGAGCCTGCTCTCATGGAGAAACTGTTAATGGAGCCTGCACAGGACTGTAGATGGACTCAGGGGGACTGTGACTGGAGCCTGCACTCTCGTCTTTAGGTGGGACTGTAATTGGAGCCTAGGTAGGGAAATGGAATTGTCTTCATCTGGAACTGTCTCAGGTAGAGAACTGACATGAAAGGGTGTGTGTGTGTGTAATGCTCCAAGAGCTATATGGTGGTGAGTAGAGCACAGGCTTGAACCCTGTACCTTGGGCCCAGGTGGCGAGAGCCTGAATTCCTTACCCACCACCATTTCTAAAAAAATTGCAGTTTTTCCCTCCTACTTGTTCTGTTCCTCATAAAATCTGTGGTTTCTGTATTTCTGTGTTCTTACAAAGTCAGTAGTGCATTGTTGCAGTGGTAGTATTGTTGCCTGACAGCTACAGGTTCTCTGGTCTGACTCTTGGCTGGGATGCCTTCTGTGTGGAGTCTGCATGTTCTCCCTGTGTTTGTGTGGATTTGATCTGGTGTCCTCCCATCTTACAAAGATGTGTCTGTGTTTCTCCCTGGGCCTCTGCAGAAAATTGGCTTTTGTTCCAAGTCAGACTTTCCTGGTTTACAAATGTTAAATAAAAACGACAAGCATTTGAATTTGAGACTTCATATTCTTCAGAAAGTACATGGTAACACAAAAGCTTTTATTTTAGCAATTTTCTAAGGTTATAAGATGGATATTTGAAATGTGTATGTTTGGGACTGTATTCCACCATTATTGGCTTTGTCCATGTTTTTTGTGCTAAGATTGAGAGCTATGGTAAGAACTGAATTCACTGAATATGTTTGGGGGCTGTATTCCCCCATTACTGGCTTTGTCCAGGTGATTTTTGCTAAGAGGTTGAAAGCTATGGTGAGAACTGAATTCACTGAATATGTTTGGGGGCTGTATTCCCCATTATTGGCTTTGTTCAGGTGTTTTGTGCAAAGAGCCTGATGGCTATGGTGAGAACTAAATTCACTAAATGGTAGCCATTTAAGTTTCAATCTTCCTCTCTTTCACAAAACAGCTGATTTGGCATAATGTATGTTGCTCTGACTGTTTTGCACAGGGTCCTGGGTTCAAGTCTTGGCAGTGAAATGTATGATGGTAACACAGCATTTTATTCTATCAACTATCCAACATTATACACACAATGTTTAAAATGTGTCCCTAGGTTTTGGGCTCCCCCCAATAAATTGTGGCTTTTATTCAGATTTCTTGTGCTGCAAAGTTCAGAGATACATCTGAGTGAGTAGATTTTGCAAGGAGCTGAGAGCTGCAGGGGAGCACCAGTTTAGTGCTGCTTATGCTAAGTCTGCTTGTCTTGCTAATAGCACAACAAGTAGTATACTTGCTTTTGATGCGGAAGACTGTGGCTTCTACTCCCACAGTAGATAGATGCATTGCTGATACTGTACTGTGTTGCAAAGGGGGTGGATGCTGAGCTCCTTTTTGGTGAAGATACCCAGTAACTATGAACCTGCTATCAGTTTGCTATCCATTCTCTATTGCAATATTACTAGCTTATTATTTCTTTAGTGTAAGATAGGCAATTTATTCCTCAAGGGCAGCAGGCACTTTATTTGTAGATGAAACAATTAAATATAAAGTTGTTTGCTAGCAGCAACCTCTTCATTAGTTACAGATCTCTTTAATGTGGAATTATCTAGATGACTTTTACTTCTTCAGAGATTGTGCATATGTACTGATACTGGTGGACTGTAGACATTTGAGTAGACTTTTATGATGGAAATGTTCTGAACTGGGCAGTTTTGTCATTATTGATGCATGCATTTTGCTTCATTGTTTACTGGAAAAATGTTAAAAACAATAAATTTAAAATGCCCATTAAAACTGCACTGTATTGTACGGGGGATATAATTTAATACAATTAGGAAGGTGTAAGAAAGAGCATGTGTATGTTTCATGTGCAAGGGGTCTGTGATTAGAAAACAGCCGAAACCCAAAGTTAATCTTTATCTGCAATGACAAAATGTATTTTCTTTGAATGTGGGTTTCAATGCTGTTTCAATGAATGTGAGTTTCAAGGGTAGAGAAATTTTAATGTTAAGTCTGTTTTCATTGCGAGACTGCATTGCTTTGCTTAGCAGATATATATTAGTGTTTGTGCTGTAAAATGCAAAATAAAACTTTCAAATGAAGCCCAAATCATCCCAGAATTAAAGCAGTATGCACATTAGTGTTTATGGTAAATGGAGTGAAATAGGCAAGTAATGGTTCATTGGAATGGCTGCAGGGGGGGAGGCTCCCTTTGACCATGATTTTGGGAGGGGGGCAACAAACTCAAAGACAGCCCCAGCTGAACTATACCTTTCAACTGTCCAGAGTTTTGCAGAATAAATAGATCTTTGCTTCTTATTTCTGGTTTGTTCCTCATAAAATTTGTGGTTTTCTGGCAAATTATTTAGGAATGAAGTCACTAATTGATGATGGACATTGAGTTTCAGACTTCATAACCTTTAGAAAAATGCATGCTAAAGCAAGACCAGTTATTCCATCAAGTGTCTCAGTTTATACAGGGGCAATTTTTAGTACTGTTTATATGTTCCCCCCATATATTTGGCCTTGTCCAGATTTCCTGCATTAACAGGTTGAGAGGTACATGCAATAAATTGCTTTATATAATTAGGCATATCCAAACCTCTCAACTCACCCCAGTTTTGGTTCAAAATGTTGCTTTTCCCCTAATAATCCCTCCACAAAATGGCAATTTTGGAAGAAAACATGGAGGGTTTACAATTAATAAATAACTGTAATAATCAGAGTTATAGATTACTTTTATTTCAGAAATGCAAGCAGATTCTTTTATTTTGTCAGCTGATTAAGTTAGCAGTACTAATCTTAAAAAAGTGTCCCTTTTTGACAGGTTCCCAGCTGTTTTGTGTGGCTATTTTATATTTTTGCATCACATTTTTTGGTCCGTTTTTCATAAAATTGTGCTTTTTTGGCAAATTAGTGGCAAATAATTAAAGACTGAGGCTAGAAAATAATGACAGACATTTCAGTTTCAGATTTCATACCCTTCAGAAAATTCATACTAATGCAAGACCTACTATTCTATTATCTTTCTAAGTTTATAAGAGCAATATTTAAAAATTGTCCTTATTTATGGGCCTTTGTCCCACTTCTATGTATGGCTTCATCCAGATTTCTTGTTCTGAGGTTGACAGGTATGACAAATGTGTCAGGGCCATTACAGTCAGCCAGAGAGACATTTCAAATTGTGACATACTTGTTGTTGCTCCCCCATGTAGTGACTCTGGATGTGTCCAAGCAAGTCAAGGAGTAGGTATGCATAGTTTTACTCCTATTCCAGTATAAATGTGCAGAGTACCCGCCCATCCAAGGTAGACATTTCAAATTGTGGCATACTTGTTGTTGCTCCCCCATGTAGTGGCTCTGGATGTGTCCAAGCAAGTCAAGGAGTAGGTATGCATAGTTTTACTCCTATTCCAGTGTAAATGTGCAGAGTACCCGCCCATCCAAGGTAGACACAAGTACTACAGTGGCTTTTCATCTGTCCTTGATTTTGCAGAATGTTCTGGTTTCTGTCATATTTTTATACTGTTGATTTATGCTTATTATTATTCAGAAAGTGCCTGTTGCTCTGTGTTTAAGTAGCAATGATTTAATGACCATCAGGTAAGCTTGTCTGAGATTGTAAGATGCAAGTAAGTTTTAATAAGCATACTGTTAAAGAATTGCCAACATTGAAAGCCTTTTTGTTGTTGCCATGCAGAGAATACTTACATAACTAGATAACGTATAAGCTTTGGGTATTGAAATGCATAAGACAGTATTTGTAATAAAGGACATGATTACATTATTTTAAGAAGCTCATTACATTTGTTGGAGACTTGCAGTCATCTTTGCAGGCTTTACCTGCAAACTAAACAGAATGCCAGTCTATCGTGTGTGGTCCATAACCTGTGCAGTAATCCTTTAAGCAATGTATGTTGAGCTTGTTTCTTGTTTGCTCTTCATTTTTTACTTTGATCATGTTTCCCCATGAAACAAGTAGATAGTTGTTGTCAGGCAGCAGGTCATTTTTGGATAAGAAACGTTTTTACAAGTGGGGTATCACAGAGATTGCTACTTTCAGCATGTTACTTTGTACTATAATAAAGCTGAATATAAATTATAATTAGAACTGCAGTGCAAGGAGAAGTGGTTTGAGTCAAGTGCTGTTTGTTTTTTTTATACTTGATTTTGACTGGCATTCCAGTAATGTATTTAAAAAGTAATTTATTTTGTCATGCCTCACAACCTTTTTGTTTCCATCTAGATATTAAGTAAGCTGTCATGCAGCCACTGCATTGAAATATTTTTTTCTCCTATACTTCATTTTGTCTTGATTGGACTCTCATAATGATGGTTTGGCACCCAGGGCAGCGTATTTAATTAAAGTTACAGTTTTTGTGGTTTTTGAGCATAGCTCCTCCCTTTTCTAGTTGGCCACACCCATTCACATTGACCCCACCCATTCAGCTGTCTCCTGCAGCCCCCCCTTTGATTTGAAGTCACCAGCTGCCACTGTGTTAAACTATAATTATAGTTAAAAATGATTAGATTTTAATATTATCTGTTAAGGTTATCTCCAGATAGTTTATTTTGTTAACCTCTACACTATATTTCAAAAATATTTCATTCATTTTATAAGTATTGCAATTTATAGGTAAACTTTTTGTTTTGCTTTCATTTAAGCTAAGTCTTGACTTTTTTGAAAGATTTCTATAGCATTAAATACAACAAAGAGAGAGTATTACAATCATTTAGAGTCAAAAGAATATTATCTGCAAACAATCAAATTTTAGAACTTATATTATTGTTTATCTGTATGCCTTTGATATCTAAATCTGATCTTGTGTAATTTGCAAAGGGTTCAATAATTAATGTAAAAAAGCAATGGCAAGACAGGACATCCCTGTTTAGTTCCTTTGGTAATCTTAACTGACTCTGAAGTGTATAAACTTGTTTTTATGTAAGCAACCGAAATTTCATAAAGAAGATTAATATGTTGTAAGAAATTATTCAAAAAATTACATGTCTCTAAGACTAATAAAAGGTATCTCTGATTAACTGAATCAAAAGAACTGATTATATTTGAACTTACTAATGTTAGTTTAGCTTTTGTGTTATTAGCATAATCGATTATTGTTAGTATTCTTTTAATATTATCATAGGAATATCTGTTTATTATAAAATGAGTTTGGTCCTTATTTACCAGCAATTGAAGAAATTGTTGTATTATGCAAGCATGAATGGCCATAAATCTTTTATAATCAATATTTAATAGTGAGATTGCTCTATATGAAGAATATTCTTTTGGATCTTTAACAACTTTTAAAATTGGGGATATAAGAATATATTTCCAAGATGGTGAACCCTTTGTTAAAACTTTAATTATTGACCAAAACTTTGAGAAAAACACTCAAAGCATCTTTAGGCATTAGTTTCTATAATTTGGGTATTATGCCATTTTTACCAGGAGCCTTATTAGGTTTTAGTTTATTGATTTGAGTTTTGAGTTCAGACATTGAAACAGGCCTATCTATTCATTTCATCTGGTCTTCAGATAATTTATTTTTAGTATGATTTTTAATGAATGCTTTAACCACATCTTGTGAGTCCATTGTTGGATTAAATAGATAAGTTTTATTAAAGTGAGCTCGAAATACTCCTAGAATATTTTTTATATCAGTAACCTTTTTCTGCCATTACGAGAATATTAGTCTTTTATTTGACTAGATTTAATAATCATTTTAGTTCTAGTAGCTAACTTATTCATGGACTTAGGATTTATAGAATAATTGCTTATTTTAATCTTTTCTAGATTAACCATAGTTTTGTCATTTAAACTTTAACATTTCTAAATATTTACCATGATGTTATTAATTTCTTTTGTCAAGTTATTATTTCCCTTTTGACTATCTAATTTCAACTTATCAAGTTTTTCTTGTATCTCTACCAATTCTTTAACCTACTTTTTTTCTTTAGAGTGTATAAGCTCACAACTTTACCAAATAAATATGCTATTAGAGCATCCCATATATACACCTCTGAGGAATCATCTGTATAATTAATTTCAATAAATGTCTTAATTTCTTTATTTAAAAAAAATCTTTAAATTCTTCCATATTAGTTATATAAGATGGTATCCTTTTACTGGAAATATTATTATTAAAATTTAGCATTATCTCAAAGGTTATGGCATTATGGTCTGAAACTGGACAAGAAACGACTTTAAATTTACCTAGTCTATTAACTAAATCATTTGAAACATATACCCTATCTATCCTTGATTGTGATCCATGTCTGTGTGAGTAATGGGTAAGAAAAAAGTGAATCTGACTTTGAAAATTAATTTATATCATTAGAGTCTTCATTGTGTAATATGCAATTAAAATCTCCTGTCAATATAATTATTCCTTTTGAGATTTGAGTAATCTGTTTTAATTGATACTTAATAGTTTTACTCCTATTCCATGGATCCAGTATACATTGATAAAAGTGTATAACTTCCTTTTGATCTGCAGCATTATTGAACAAAACATTCCCTTATCATCTTTATACATATGCATGATTTTAGGTGCAGGTATAAAATTCTTCCATAAAAAAGCCACCACCTTTTTCTGTTTATAGTGAGAACTAGATACAACAGAGTATTGTTTTGTTTTAATTATGTCAATATCCTCTAGTAACAAGTGTGTTTCCTATAAAAATAACCTAGGAATTAAATAACTTTAAAAATTTGTCTATGCTATCTCTAATGCAAAGATTATTTAAACCATTAATATTAATGTAAATTCACTTTAAGTATTTCATATTGTGAGATAAAAGAAGAAACACACAAATATCTTGATATTACAAAAATATAATATTACCAATGTACTACTTCTATATGTCTTGAGCTACTTAATAATATGTATATATATATATATATATATATATATATATACAAGAACTTTGAAATTATTAACTAAATACTTGTTATTAAGAATAATCCATACCGCTCCACTGTACTGAATTCCTCAGTATTTCCCATTTTAGTTGTGAAATAATAGGGTGCCATGAATTCCCGAGTGGCCCCTTCAAATTCCAATTTTGTTTTTTGCAGTGGCATAGTTGTTGAATTACTTCTCAGCCATTAGCCACAAGACACATCAGCAGTTTGTTTCCTTTAGATGTATAAAGTTGTATGTGTGTGTGTGTGTGTGTGTGTGTGTGTGTGTGTGTGTGTGTGTGTGTGTGTGTGTGTGTGTGTGTGTGTGTGTGTGTATGGGGGTGACAACATTAGGTTTTATTTAAGAAAATTTTTACTAAGTTGAAATACAATAGCTTATTTAGCACATCAAACTTTTTTTTTTCAGATCACACTTAGGCTTTGTTGTGGAAGGGATATCAAGACTTTTTTTTTTTGTGGAGACATTTTATCAAATTAAGAAAAAGTTATAAGGGACTTATTTTGCATCAGGGTTGCATGCATTTTGGGATGGAGTTGGTAGAGTTCTCCACTCCTGTTTGCCTAAACAACCTTAATTTTAGTCATTATACCAGGTCTTGGAACTGTGCTGCCCATGGAAAGAATGCACTTGAACATGGACTTACATGTTAATAAGGATGATTTAGGATGAATAAAATATTCAGTTGAAAGGAAATTACCACACAGTTGTTTCTTCTTCAGAATGTGGATGACTGGCATATTCTTCTATCCTTCATTGTGTCTGCATCCCTGTTGATTTAAGTAACATGAGAAGAGAAGTACATTGTTCATATTGAACTGGAGATTCATCTGTTCATGCCTTCCAACTCCTGGGGGGGGGGTCATTAAGTGTGTGCATTAGTCTGTTAATCTTAATATGTCTTCCTTACATGGTGTTTCATTTCATGGAATATATTTTCTATTGTGCTTTTTGTACTGTTAAGGAAACACATATTGCATTTAAGGTTGTGTAGCATGTGTGAAGTAAGTTAACATTGGAAATCAGCTGATTTTCTGTTATTCATCATTGTTTGCTTTTATGATGCTGTTGTTTTGTTAGTGGAGATCCGAACATGCAAGCTTGCACAGCACTGTACACTGTACCCATAGTGCCTTTTTTAGGCAAGGCTCAAAAGACAAACCCACCACCATAAATAGCACAAGTAACCAAAATCTGAGGGTAATGCGATTCAATGCCATATGTCTAAACCTCAAAATGCACGCACTCAAGACACTCTTCAGTATGGAGAACATTGACATCTTTGCAGTAACAGAAACCTGGTTTATGGCTCCTGAGAGCACCCCAGCACTACGAGGCTATAACTCATACCATACCTTTTGGCCACAGAACCAGGACCGAAACACAAATGGGGGGAGTGTATCCATATTCATCAAGGATACCCACACCTCCAGGTTAGTGGTGCAGCACAATGCATCAGAGATCATCCATGTGCAACTAACAATGGGCAAAGTTGCAATCCAAATTGTAGCTTGCTACAGCTCACCCACCATGGCCTAGGACCCCCATTCCGCATTTCTGGAGACACTGGGAAATATGAAGGCCCTACCAAACACCCTAATACTGGGTGATTTCAATTACCCAAACATAAACTGGGAGAACTACTCAAGTGCTAACTCCCTTGCCCAACGCTTCCTAGAATTTATAAACTCGAACGCCCTGGATCAACTAGTCAACACCCCCACCAGAGGGAACAACATATTGGACCTGGTCATCACCAACATGGGCGACTGATATTCCACACCGGAGGTCAACCCCTCGCTGGTTAGATCAGAACATAGACTAATCACTCTGGATATCTACATTCCGCCCCCACCCCCAATCAAGGAAACCACCATGAAAAGCTTTTCAAAAGCAAACTTCATGTTACTTAAGACTGAGGTGGAAAGGTTCACAGCCCCCATGCTAAAGGACAACGCTGTCCAAGCTGCTGAAACCTTTACAAAGGCACTCTATGTGCATCAGCAGGAATGCATGGATCATGCTATCACAAGTAAAACCAAGACTCACTCCTCCAAGAAAAGGAAACCAGTCTGGTGGACCCCTGCCATAAACAAGCTATACAACAGAAAGAGGAAACTGGTACAGAAAAGAGTAAAATCCCAAGAAGGAAAGACATCCCTGATCAGTATCAGCAAGAAACTATGATCCCTCATTAAATCATCCAAGGCTAGTTTCGAAAGAAAAATTCCCAATGACTCCAAAGATAACCACAAAGTGTTCTTTAGCTATGTCAAGAACCTAAGTGGAAACTCTCAGATCTGCTCTGAGTTACTGCAGAATGGCACAAAATACACTGAACCGACTGATATTGCCAACATTCTGGCAGACACCCCCTAAAGGGCCCATAACCATACCAGAAGAATTTAGGGCCCCATCAATCACCGACACACAGGTTAAAACAGCCCTATCCAAAGCCAAAAACACAGCTTCAGTGGGACCGGATGGTGCCCCAGGCCGTGTCTTACAAGAGCTCCAAAATGAACTAACCCCTCACCTAAACACATTGTTCAAACTCAGCCTCTCTAAAGGCTACATACCCACAGAGTGGTGCACAGCAAGAGTTATCCCACTCCACAAAGGTGGAGCCACAACAGACCCCGGGAACTATTGCCCTATAAGCCTGACTAGACTGGTCTGCAAGGCTATGGAACACATCATTATGGAACTCATTAACAGAGACATTGGGAACCTCCAAACCTTGGACCCTATCCAGTTTGGCTTTGTTAAGGGCAGATCATGCCTCCTAAACTTGGTGGACTTCTTTGAGACAGTTACCAAGGCATTAAATGAGGGAAAGGAGGTCCACACAGCCTACCTAGACCTCGCAAAGGCTTTCAACACCATTCCCCATTCTAGTATTATAGACAAGCTCACCAGCTTGAATATAAACCCCTACATCATGAGATGGTTTGCCAACTGGCTCATGGATAAATCCCACATGGTGAGAGTTGCACTCTCTACATCCGACTCTAAACCGGTTACAAGTGGCGTACCCCAGGGATCAGTCCTAGGACCCCTCCTGTTCAGTATATACTTCTCAGTGGTACAGACAAGCATAGGAGGACTATGGCTGACCAAGTTTGCAGGCGACTGCAACCTAGGGACCATAATTGATTCTCCGGCTGATACAGACACCCTCCAGATGGGTCTCACTGAGACGGATACCTGGTGTCAAAATCATGGCCTCAAGCTAAATGCCAAAAAGTGCATAGTCATCCCCTTTGGAAAAAACAAAGTACCCATGAACTACCACATAGGTGGTAGTCCCCTAAATACAGAAAATGTAATAAGGAATCTGGGGACCCAAGTAGATAGTAATCACTTCTTTGATAATCATATTGCCAAGGTGGTTAGAAAATCCTTCTACGTGGCCCACCTAATCACAAAAGGGTTCACATCTAGAACAAAAGAGGTTATTGTGCCTCTCTACTCATTACTCATTAGACCCATCATAGAATGCAATGCCCCATTTGGGTTGTACCTTACAAGACACCTGCTACAACTGGCAAGACCACAAAAGTACCTCACCAAGAGGATTACTGGCCTCAAACAGATGCCCTATGCAGCCCGACTCAAGAAATTCCAGCTGTACTCGGTTGCATTCCGCTTACTCAGAGGTGATTTATGCCTGACATACAAGGCCATGCCCAACCCAGAATTGATGGACATGCTCCACCTAAAAAAAATACAAATCCTGGAGAGCAACATGCTCTAGAGAGATAAACCTCACCACAATGATAAATAGGACATGCTGGAGGGATAGATTCCTGTCCCAGAGACTCCCTATGCTTTGGAGCAGGATTCCAATATACATCAGGCAGAGCTCCTCACTAACACTCTTCAAGAGAATCCTTGACGGGTGGATGGGAAACAGAAAAATTACCCCGGGGATCACTGCAGTGGCGCTGCTGGACAGTGGCATAGGGAACTAATGGCTCTGCTGGACAGAGGCACAGGGAACTAATCTAAGGGGGTGGCAAAAGCCAACACACTTTGGCTAGGCTTATAAATGCCCTTGGGCAGATAGCCTTGTACTTAGCTATGAACCTATGATCCTATACACAATGTTGATGGTCTGACAGGCAAAGAACAAGAGCAGCAAGAAATTGGGGTTATTACACAAACTCATACCCATCAACCATACATAGCCGAGATCAAAGAAAGCTATTTGCAAAGTTGTAGTGGATCATATAAAAGGCCTATTTTAAATTGTCTATCTTGGCAGATGAACAGTTAAGACTAAATGTGCATTTAAAGAGCATACCACATCGGGAAGGCTTGTTTTTGTATGCAGTGTTTTGTGCCCTGTAATTAAGAGAACGTTTCTAAGAAAGAGGACATATTTTTTCAAGGTATTGAAAAGATGGAAAAGTGTTCAGCCTACAGCATGACCCAACCCTGCGCTGATGTGATTGCAGCTTTAGTTAGCTTTTTAATCAATCATGTTGGTGAACTTCTCAATGTGTCAATTTTAACACTACAAAGGTGCAACCTGGTCAACAGGAAGTGAATTGTTAAAATAAAAACAAAGACTTCATAGATGTCTTCAGGATGGATTTTGGTGTTAAATTATTTGATCCCAGCATTAAGAACACTTTCAAATTAAGTGTATAACAACTAAAGTAATAAATACATGGTGCAGGACATGAAAGAAAGTTAACACAAATCTGAAGTTACACTTTCATTTGCTATAATCTGTTAAAGCTCATATGTGCTGGAACTTAAAACAGATTTTGTTTTTTTTTTTCAGATCAAATGTAACCCTAGAATGTTCCTAATTATAAAGTTCTTAAATTCCTCGGAATACTGGAAAGATTAAACATTTTTATGAGTAAGTATGTATTTTGACAGTTTGGGTCTGTAAAAATAATACTTCCTAGCCCTATCATGCTGTTCTTTTCAAAAGTAAAATAATAAGGCTCGGCACTTCTGGTATTCATAATTATGAACTATAGCATTGATATTTATAGTGTCTGAGATGCCATGATGTGTGGCAGTGTTTTGTTTGTTTTGTAACACAAAAAAGTTTTCATCATTTCACATTATCACTGTCATGCCAGTCTCTCAAATTTTACTGCTAGCAGCAAGAACAGCACTATGCAGGAAGGTGCTGTGTAGCACTGTATGACTGGTTAACAGATTTAAGGTTTCAGCTATGTTGTTGCTTTATGAGACAATTTACAAACTTGCAAGCAAACCAAATGAACATTTGTGACCACTTGTGGTAGTGTAATAATGTTCATTTTGTAGAAATAAACATTTTGGTACTTCCTTGATTTTGAGTATGTGTTCTGTTTGTATGGACTCCAGTACTTGTACCTTGTTTTATTGCATTTCTATTTGACATTCATAGATCTGTATGGCAAAGTGATCTTGTTTGGAAGTGCCTTCCTTAAATGAGTGACTTAACAGATTAGGAGATACATGGAGCAGCAGTATATGAAGAACAAAGAAAAAAACTGCCAAAGTGGATCCAACAAAAAGACGCCAGTCGAAGTAAAAATCCCAAAATACTTTACTGTTTGTGAGCGTTTTCATGCATAAGATACATGCACTTCTTCAGACAAACTAATAGCAAATGCTTCAGTACTCTTATACTCCCTCTAACATTTCACATAATTGAACTATTGATTTAATTAGTTAATTAACCATCCCTTTAAAAAACCTACTGCAGTTGAACATTTCTCAATGGAAAAATATTAAGTATATATATTCAAATCTTGACCTTGACAGAACATTAAAAAATCAGGAAATTTTACCTAAACAAAGTATATACTTCGTACCCTTAACTTTATTTTTATTTTATAAATATTAACAATGTATTTTCATCTAAAACACACCCGCTAAAATACTAAATGAATTATATTTTGTTGTATATAAATATTACACAAGGAGGAAAGCTTTACAAACTATTTTTTCATATGAGATGAAGGAAATGAATGTATAATGTATAATGTTTTTAATGCAATGTATTTTTAATTTCACAAAAAATAGTTTGTAAAGCTTTCCTCCTTGTATAATATTTATATACAACAAAATATAATTAATTTAGTATTTTAGCGGGTGTGTTTTAGATGAAAATACATTGTTAATATTTATAAAATAAAAATAAAGTTAAGGTGCAAGTATATACTTTGTTTAGGTAAAATTTCCTGATTTTTTAATGTTCTGTCAAGGTCAAGATTTGAATATATATACTTAGTATTTTTCCATTGAGAAATGTTCAACTGCAGTAGGTTTTTTAAAGGGATGGTTAATTAACTAATTAAATCAATAATTCAATTATGTGAAATGTTAGAGGGAGTATAAGAGTACTGAAGCATTTGCTATTAGTTTGTCTGAAGAAGTGCATGTATCTTATGCATGAAAGCGCTCACAAACAGTAAAGTATTTTGGGATTTTTACTTCGACTGGCGTCTTTTTGTTGGATCCACTTTGGCAGTTTTTTTCTTGGTTATTTGAGCTTTGCTTGTCTGTGTTTTTCATGGCTGAGTATATGAAGAACACAATTACACTAAATGTATTTGTCTAAGATGAATTGCAATGGAGATATTAGCTGCTGTTTTTAACTCAAGCCCATTTTCATATTTGCATTCATATTTTCATAACATGGTAAGTCATATATTATTGAGAGGCATCACATGAAATGCAGCATTGAAAGACAGGAATATGTAGCCAAGTAGACATAATAGTACAGAATAAGATAGAAAATAACTGACCAAGTAGTCATTTTAGAGTAGGAGTGGGTAAGTGTGCAGTTGGTGTTTTCTTTCATATGTGTGTTCTTGATAGTCTGTAGCATGTATACTTGTATGTAACACTAGCATGCATAGTTGTATGTACCACTGCTCACAAAAGTGTGGAGAATACATATACACATTAAAACAAACATTTTGAAGTGTTATCTGATACGGTTAAGATTTGTTTGCTGTTGAAGAGCCTTTCTAGCTGCACTTTTACTTAAATAATATCTAATGTTTCTAACAAGACCGGCTTATGCTTTTTCATTTGATTTTTCCGGAAAGGCTCAGGAACCTAAGAATGTCTGTAGTTGTTAAAACTGTTAATTTCTATACTTGTAGAGTATAATCAGCCAGGTTGTATATTTTAATGTATGATTTCCCTCTGTGCTACCTTGTTAAGTTAAAGTGTGACATATCTATAAGTGGTCTTGGCAATACACCATGTAACTTGTCCAAGAAATCCATCAATCACCTAAAAAAATGCATGAAAAGCACAGCGATTTCTGGCAAATGCTGCTCTAAAGTGAAGCTGCTATGTAAAAAATATTTGTTACATTACTTAGTTTGTAGTTTTAGATGTCTTCACTTCATTTGTGTGACTAATGAGTTCTCGCAGGTTGAGTTGTTTACACCTGATGTTGCCTGTCATTTGGGTTTAACAGGAAACATTCTGACTGTGACAGCCCAGGATAGCGAGCCTCAGGATGCTGAAACAAGAAGTTCACAACTGGCTCATAGATTGGCACAGACCCCATATGCAAAAATCTGGAAAAAGAGTTGACGATAGATGGATCAGCTCAGGTATGAAGATTTTCATGCAGCTTTTCTGTCCATAAACAAAAGTGCGATCTTGCGATATCTCGATGCCCAGTTGGTCTTCATCGAACATGTATTTGAAGTTTTTGCATACATTTTGGATTTGAACTGTTTAAACTCTGTTTCTAATGAGGTGGATTTATTTTAATGAGGAAAGAAACTAGTAGCACTCTCACAAATAGATTCACTGCGTGCATTTCTTTTATAAAGAGGAGTTTTTTATGTGAAAGAAGTTTGAGAAAATAGGATTTCATAAAAGTTATCATTTCAGCAACATCCTTTTAAGTCTTTTTCAAAGTTGGAGTGGAGGTGGACCAAAGAAGGAAAGAAGAAATGGACTGCATCACTACATGTCAAATAATCTTGCATCCAGGTGTCCCCTTGGTTCCCTCTGTTCTCAAAGATGGGCATGCGATTATTTTTTTTAACCTAAAATACAAGTTGCAGTGTTATGAGCAGGAATCACTGGAAATGCCTAAAATGTCACAGTCTGTAAATTAAAGAGCTTATTTTTATTATTTTGTGTACCACTGACATGCATTTATTACATCTGCTGTTGAGAATGCATTATTATATCCTCGTTGGTCCGATCCGACCATAAGCTTATCACCCTTGATATCCACATCCCGCCCCCAGCCCCCATTAAGGTAACCACAGTAAAAAAGTTCTCCAAAGTCAACTTCATGCTTCTTAAGACAGAAGTGGTGAACTTCATGACACCCATGCAGATGGACAATACAGTTACAACAGCTGAATCCTACAGAAATGCACTCTATAAGCACTTACACAAGTGCATGGATCGTGCTATCCCAAGCAGAACTAAGACGCTATCCTCCAAAAAAAGGAAGCCAATCTGGTGGTCCCCTGCCATAAACAAACTGTACAACAGAAGGAAGAAACTGTTGCAAAAGAGAGTAAAATCCCTTGAGTGGAGGAGCTCCCTGGTCAGCCTCAGTAAGAAGCTGAGATCCCTTATAAGATCCTCCAAAGCTAGCTACGAAAACAAAATCACCACTAAATCCAAGGACAACCACAAAGCATTCTATAGCTATGTCAAGAATCTAGATGGCAACACTCAGATCTGCTCTGAGTTACAGCACAAAGGCACGGAAATTACAAAACCAACTGATATTGCCAACATCCTGGCAGATCAGTTCAGTGCTAACTTTACCCCCCTCTCACACCCTTAAGGGCCCATATCTATACAGGAAAAATGCAGAGTCCCTGTAATCACAACTACGCAGGTAAAAGCTGCACTCTCTAAAGCCAAAAACACAGCATCCATGGGACCGGACAACATCCCAGGCTGCGTTTTACACGAACTTCAGAATGAACTGGCTCCCCACTTAAGCACCATGTTCAATAATAGCCTCACATCAGGCTTTGTGCCCACTGAATGGCACACAGCAACAGTTATCCCACTCCACAAAGGGGGAGCCACCACTGATCCCGGGAACTATCAACCTATTAGCCTGACGAACCTGGTCTGCAAGGCCATGGAATGTATCATCGTGGAACCCATAAACAAAGACATAGGTAACCTCCAAACTCTGGATCCTACCCAGTTCGGGTTTGTGAAAGGCAGATCATGCCTCCTGAACCTGATCGACTTCTTTGAGGTAGTCACCAAAGCCATGGATGAGGGTAAGGTGGTTCACATAGTCTATCTTGACCTCGCCAAAGCTTTCCACACCATCCCCCATTCTGGAATTATAGCTAAACTCACTAAACTAGGTATAAATCCCTACATCGCAAGATGGGTTGCCAGCTGGCTTACTGACAGAACCCACACTGTAAAAGTTGCAGACTCCAAATCTGACCTCAAGGCAGTGACAAGTGGAGTGCCGCAGGGTTCTGTCCTGGGATCTCTCCTGTTTGGTATCTACTTCTCTGAAGTACAGGCTAACACAGACGGCCTCTGGCTGACGAAGTTCACAGATGACTGCAAACTAGGAGCCATAGTCAAGTCCTCAAATGATGTGGACATCCTACAGAAGGACCTCACTGACACAGATGCCTGGTGTCAGAGCCATGGCCTCAAGCTCAGTGCCAAAAAGTGTAGTGTCATCCCCTTTGGTAAAAACTCTGTACCCATGAACTACCACATAGACAGCAATCTACTTAACACTGAATGCGTGATAAGAGACCTTGGGACCCAGGTGGATAGTAGTCTCTCCTTTGATAGTCACATCGCCACAGTAGTCAGGAATTCCTTCTACGTGGCACACCTCATCATAAAAGGGTTCTCATCCAGGAAAAAAGAGGTCATTGTTCCCCTCTACTCGCCACTCATTAGACCCATTATAGAGTACAATGCCCCTTTTGGAATGTACCTCACAAGAAATCTGCAGCAGCTGGAAAGGCCACAGAAGTACCTTACAAAGAGGATTGCTCACCTCAAACAAATGCCCTACACTGACTGCCTCAAAAAACTCCAGCTTTACTCCTTAGCATATCGCCTACTCCGAGGTGATCTCTGCCTAAACATATAAAGCTATGGCAAACCTAGAGCTGTTGGACATGTTACACCTAAAGAAACCCCAATCCCTCCAAGCTACACACTCTAGGGACTTAAACCTTGTCGCCACAATAAACAGAACATGCTGGAGGGATAGATTCCAGTCCCAGAGACTTCCTATACTCCGGAACAAGATACCCATCTATGTCAAGCAAAGTTCTTCATTAGCACTCTTCAAAAAAAATCTGGATGGGAAATAGGAAATACACCCCGTGGAACACTTCTTTGTCTCTGCTGGAAAGTGGCACAGGAAAATAACTTCCGTGGGTGGCGTAAGCTATGGTTCCTTGCTGGCTAGGCTTATGTAGGCCATTGGGCTGATAGCCTAGTTCCTATCTATGAACCTATGAACCAGTTGCAGTTTACAAAATTTCTGATTTTGTGAAAGTAACGCAGCAGTCAGGAGGTGGGAGTCTGTTTGTAAATTAGACAATACATAATAGAAACTAACCTGTTTAGTAGGTGGGTTCAGAAAGGAAAGATGATTTCACAGTGCTAGGCAAGGAGACTAAATGAACTTCTGAGCTCAAGTAACATAAAACTGAAGTCTGCTGGAGAAGACTAACAAAAGTAGGTCAGAAGTCAATGGCATGCAAACACTGAATGTGGTTGGTGTGCACTGTTAGCAGTATCTGAATGCTAAAGATAAGAAAAATGGTAGGAAAGACTTCTAAATGTGGAAAAAAGACAGAAGTGTAGTGGATCAAATGGCTGGAGGCACGAGAGGGACTCACCAAGTTCAGAAACTAAGTGAATCAAATCACGAACAGCAATAGATGTAAAGGAACGTAGACTGGTGTATCTGTGTGGAATGTGTATTTTCACAGTTAATGTTAAAACTGAGAACATTTTTACAATGTTTGCAATGCTGGAATCCTACAATTCCATCAGAGTGGCTGGAGTTACATTATTATGCATTTGAATTTTAAGTTAATTAGTGCCCTGATTTTTGGCCAGTTGTACCTACTTTTCATGGGCCTCTGTCCAGATTTTTGATATCTCCAGGTTGACAGGTATGTAGTAGACACCAATAAAAGACAAAATATCTCACAAAAATCTAGACATAGGTTTCTATTTTCGCACTTTCCCCTCAAGGGGTTTAAAATTTCTAGCTTGAATAGCAAAGTTATTGAAACATTCCCACCCATCTACAGGTATGAATGGGCGATTTCAACTACCCACCATTAACTGGGAAAACTACTCATGTACCAACTCTTGTGCTCAACATTTTCTGGAATTCATAAATTCCAGTGCCTTGGATCAACTTATCCACACCCCCACCAGCGGCAGCAATATCCTGGACCTGGTAATTACCAACATGGGCAACCAGTGTTCCACACCAGAGGTCAATTCCTCGTTGGTCAGATCCGACCACAATCAAATCACCCTAGACATCCACATCCCACCCCCACCCCCCATTAGGGAAACCAACATAAAAAATTTCTCCAAAGATAACTTCATGCTTCTTAAGACAGAAGTGGCAAACTTCACGACACCCATGCTGACGGACAATAGAGATAATACTGCTGAATCCTATACAATTGCACTTTATAAGCACGTACACAAGTGCATGGATTGTGCAATCCCTAACAGAACCAATATGCTATCCTCAAAAAAAAGGAAGCCAGCCTGGTGGTCCCCTGCTATAAACAAACTCTACAACAGAAGAAAGAAACTGTTGCAAAAAAAGAGTAAAATTCCATGATTGGATGAGCTCCGTGGTCAGCCTCAGTAAGAAGCCGAGATCCCTCATAAAATCCTCCAAAGCTAGTTACGAAAACAAAATCGCCACTGATTCTAAAGACAACCACAAAGCATTTTATAGCTATGTCAAGAATCTCAATGGCAACACTCAGATCTGCTCTGAGTTACAGCACAATTGCACTAAATATACAGAACCAACTGATATTGCCAACATCCTGGCAGATAGTCAGTGCTAACTTTACCCCACTCTAATCCCCTAAAGGGCCCGTCTCTATACTGGAAGAATGCAAAGTACCTGTAATCACGGCTGCACAGGTAAAAAACACACTCTTCAAAGCCAAGAACACAGCATCCTTGGGACCTAACAACATCACAGGCTGCATTCTACATGAACTACAGAAGAAACTGGCAACCCACCAAAGTACCATGTTCAATCATAGCCTCACCTCTGGCTTTGTGCCCACTGAATGGTGCACAGCAATGGTTATCCCACTCCACAAAGGGGGAGCCACCATGGACCCCAGGAACTACCACCCCATTAGCCTGACGAGCCTAGTCTGCAAGGCTATGGAGCGTATCATCATGGAACTTATAAACAATGACATTGGTAATCTCCAAACTCTGGACCCTATCCAGTTCAGGTTTGTAAAAGGCAGATCATGTCTCTTAAATCTGATAGACTTCTTTGAAGAGGTCACCAAAGCTGTAGATGAGGGTAAGGTGGTTAACACAGCCGATTTAGATCTTGCCAAGGCTTTTGACACCATCCCCCACTCTGGAATTATAGACAAACTCACTAAACTAGGTATAAATCCCAATGTCACAAGATGGGTTGCCAACTGGCTCACTGACAGAACATACACTGTGAAAGTAACAGACTCTAAATCCAACTTCAGACCAGTGACAAATGGAGTACCACAGGGTTCAGTCCTAGGTCCTCTCCTGTTTGGTATCTACTTCTCTGAAGTACAGGCTAACACAGAAGGTCTTTGGCTAACAAAGTTCGCAGATGACTGCAAACTAGGAACCATAATCAAAATTCCTAACGATGTGGACATCCTACAAAAAGACCTCACTGAGACAGATGCCTGGTGTCAAAGCCATGGCCTCAAGCTCAATGCCAAAAAGTGCATTGTCATCCCTTTTGGTAAAAACTCTGTACCCATGAACTACCTCATAGGCGGTAATCTACTTAACACCAAAAGTGTGATAAGAGACCTTGGCACACAGGTGGACAGTAGTCTCTTCTTTGATAATCACATCACCACAGTAGTCAGGAAATCCTTCTACATGGCACACCTCATCACAAAAGGTTTCTCATCCAGAAAAAAAGAGAGCATTGTTCGCCTCTACTCATCACTCATTAGTTCCATTATAGAGTACAACACCCCTTTTGGTATGTACCTCACAAGACATCTATAACAACTGGAAAGGCCACAGAAATACCTCACAAAGAGGATTACTGGCCTCAAACAGATGCCCTATGCAGACCGTCTCAAAAATCTCCAGCTTTACTCTGTTGCATATCGCCTACTCAGAGGTGATCTCTGCCTAACATACAAAGCTATGTCAAACCCAGAGCTGATGGACATGCTCCACGTAAAGAAATCCCAATCCCTCTGAGCTACATGCTCTAGGGACCTAAACCTTGTCACCACAATAAACAGAACATGCTGGAGGGATATATTCCTGTCCCAGAGACTTCCCATACTCTGGAACAAACTACCTATCTATATCAAACAAAGCTCCTCATTAGCACTCTTCAAGAAAAATCTTGATGATTGGATGGGAGATAGGAAATTCACCCCAGGGCTCTGCTTGACAGGGGCACAGGAAAATAATTTTCTTGGTTGACAAAAGCCAGGGTACCATTTGGCTAGGCTTATATAGGCCCTAGGGCCAATAGCCTAGTACCTACCTATGAACCTATGAACACCCCTCTACTACTTTTGAAAATATGGTAAATATAATAAAGTATGTAAAATATTGCACACGTTATAAACACTATGAACATTTTTTTTGAGAAAGAAAAATAAGATTCCACCAGAGGAATAAATGCACCACCAGTCAAAACCACAAACGTAGTTATTAAAATAAATGCAATGAAATGAAATTAAAGTTTCTATGTCTATAAAATATAAAACGGTATATTTCCATTGAACAACATTAAAGAGTCTTACTCAAAATATGCACAAAATTGATATGTCAAATTCAGTTGTAAACATGTCCTGTTCTTACAACAATAAGTATGTTGAATTAAGAAATATTTTCCTGACTACACATTCTTGCTTACTCTGAAATTATTTATGAAAATATGTGTTTGATGCTTAACAATAAACATAAGGATAAAGATACAGAATGATTTGGTGATATGTAGTTTACTCAAAATCTTATCAGAGAACACTGTAGACAAACACATAAGTATATATACATAGATAAATACACAGATATAAACAATGAACTACCATTGCCACTATCAATTGCCCTTTTGGACAAAGCTTTAAAAATGTGTTTCTATTAATTAAATGTATGTTACTCTAAATATGTGAAAGTTACTTTAGTGGTGTCATATTATTGTCTAAATAATATATATATATATATATATATATATATATATATATATATATATATATATATATATATATATATATATATATATATATATATATATATCTTATTCCTCAGTGAAGTATACAAATAAACAAGAAGATGAGAATCAATCTTTTCACCTCTTTACATCTCCATTTCTTTTTCTGAATATCTCACATAACCCAGTATATCTTCCTTAGCTATTGATGGGTTACCATAAGAATACCAAAATTTTGTTTAAACTATTTATTTTCCAATTAATATACTGCATTACATCTGATATTACTTAAAGGAAAACTCCACTTTAGAACTAAAAAAATCTATTTTTCACTCTATCTTTTTTCCTGAGTTATTTCAACATCTCAAAATCACACTGAATACTTCTTATAGAATTTGAATATGATTTTTGTAAAATGGTGGTCAATGAGGCTTGACATAACAACATGGCTTTATTTTTCTTCAAGACTTTTTCTTTCCCATGATTCATTTCAATTCTACTTTATATGAATTATGCTAGACATAAGAAAGTAATGGTGATTTCCCATTCCATTAACATATAATGGGGTCAGTGTCAGTTACTATCATCTTAGATATTTTCAGCTACAGAGCTGCTTCTTTTATTTCTTGAATGGCCATCATAGCTGCATGTCTCAGAGCTTGTTTTATGGTATACTAAGAAATTATACACCTGCAAGGATAACAATTGCTAAATTGCAGACCTTTGTTCGAAATATGTTTTTGTAGTCTAGGATGAATTGACAACCCCTCCCCCTACACTTTGGTAAATGTTCTGATACTTTACAAGAATTAATAGAAAAAGCAGTTATCTACACAGTACTGGAATCACACTGTAGGGAGAAAAGCAAACAAAGAGTTGAGTTAAATTGTAAGAGAAGTTGGACTCTTCCTTTAATACATATGATCATTTACAGTTATTCGATTATTTAATATTGCAATTTATTTCTGGATATTGGCATCCCTTGAAATCAGACTAAAGCACCAAAACAGTTCTTTTCATTTTCACAGATATTAAATATAATCCTCTCGTCTTTCAACTTGTCTCAGACTTACTTAGTACTACTTTTGTTTTTATTAAAAACTTTCTGCAAATGTGAAGATTTTTTTTTTTTTAACTAAGGACAATATGTCATATATATTTTCTATTTCCTTTTCTTTCTTTTCTTCCCTTCTCTTCCTCTCTCACTCTTCCTCCTTTCCACTCTCTCTCCCCCACTCCCTTCCTTCCTCTTCTTCCCCTTCTCCCTGCTTCTCTCTCTCCTCCATCCCTCCCTTTAACTTGTATGACATCTGTTTGTATAACAAAACAGATTTACAAGAAAGGATCATTGTATATCAGTTTATTGATCAATCTGTCTATTAATCCTCATTGTCAAGCACTTCCAAAAAATCTCTACCAACCCCTAACATGTACATCTAGACTTCTCAGTCATCAAGTTCCAAATCAAATGCCATTCAGCATCTCACCTCTCCGAAAAAACAATACATGACATCTATATATATATATATATATATATATATATATATATATATATATATATATATATATAGTGAAAACCCCTCAATTTATCATGAGAAATGAAGAGAAGCAATCAGAATACGCCAAACAAAAACACAGATCACCCCATGTGAATATAATAACACATAGCCAAAATAAGTAGAAATCTTGACACAAACCATGCCCAAAGATGAATTAGTGCATCTGAGTCTGCACAACAGAGTGAGAAATCTGCACCATTAAGATGAAAAGAATCAGCCAGCACACATCTGCTAAATAAGAGCACATAACTCAGCTTCTGCTAATAAGAAAACCCCAAACATATATGAAGAAAAAAAAACCTTACTACCATAAGTGACAAAATCATTAAAAAAACAGAGAAAGAAAATAACATCTGCAGTAAGCAATAGACTGAAAAATATATATTTCTCATTTCCTTTCACCCCGTTCCCTTCCCTATCCCCTTTATCCATTCCCCTCTTATTTGCAAATAACTTCAGGGATAAAGAGAAACAGTAAGTGAATGAAATGGTATGCAGGTGTGAGAGACAGCTAATTTTGTGATGACAAGTAAATCACTTAAAATTATAACATGATGAAAACCATGCAAGTTATCTATGTATTTCTAAATGTTTAAAAATGCATAAGTTCAATCTAGGTGTTTGAGTTTTGTATTTATTATAAATGCATTATGATTTGACTCCTTTTTTACAGTTATAAATTAACTAAAAGGAAGCCTTTAAATCAGTTCCCTTGACACCCTTTGACCTTTTACGCTTAGCATTTGAGCAGTCTTTTTCCTATATGAATGACATTAATCATAACTCAAGTTACTTTTTCTCCACTAGAACAGAAAGAAAAGCTTGTGACTTTGGAAGGAAACTTCACTAGATTCCTGCAGCATAAAAAGAAAACGGACAATCTCCAAGTTATCTCAGTAAAAATAAGCGCATGAACTAATATAATTTAAATTTAGCACAACCAATACTCACAATACCATCAGACCATTCAAACCACCACTCACCCTTCTTCACACAAAACAGCAACCAAAGCAAAGCAAAACATCTCGGCCTTCCCTCTCCCTTCCATCCACAATGCCCAATCAACACTATAGCACAAAAAAATCAATGTAACAGAATATTTAAGGAGAAAGAAAGGAAGGAAAAAACACACAGCATTACCAACAAGCAGCAACATGCAGCAAATCCACCACAAAACCCCCCAGCAGGAAATCAAGAGGATCAACAAACAAGATGAACAGTATGATAAATCAGAAGACAGGAGCACCAAATCCAAATCATTAAAATCAAACATATCATCCCAGAACTAGTCAATCACTCTAATTTTAAATTAAAATTTAAGGCATCAAAAGCAAATAAATTTCCTATTCATTCATCATTCCTAGACCTCAGTCGAATTGCCCAAGAACAGATAATAATATTAACTAACGTGGATCTCAAAGATGAAATTAAGATACTCAAATAGTATATATACGATTGAACAAACTAAACTAAGCTAAAGTCACACTATGAAAACTTATCAGTTATATTCATATGACAACATTATAAAAGAAGAATGAAATAAAACTTGGATGTATAAAAAGAATTAATGGCATATCAGTAATGAGAAATGTAATAGTTATATATTTAAAGAAATACACATATTATTTATAAGAAATTAGATGTTAAATGGAGTTACTAAATATTAAGTTGAAGTAAAAATAAAAGTAAATTACCTTATAGAAGAGTGCATTCATGTTTCCTTCTTTTCTGTACTGTTTAATGGAACTGAGCTAGCATTTTTAAAGAACATAAGCAAACTTTATCATGAGAAATAAACAAATAATTTAAAGTTATTTTTCGTTTAGTTTCTTTTCATTAATCTTCCAGCCATTTATCTCCACTTGTCTGGTGTTCCAATCCATGTCTTCCATTTGTTCTAGTATTTTATTAGTTTTTAGGAATGACATATCAGAGTCCAAGTCTTCAAAGAATTTGGTTTCATCAGAGAGAAAATATGTTCTAGTCTGGTAGGAAAAAACAAGTATACTTTAATGTGTCTTTCTGAGTTCTTTTATTAAAGGTAAAAAAAAAAATATATATATATATATATATATATATATATATATATATATATATTATCTTAAACATCACAGCAAAAGAATAATCATTATCAAACCTTATTATTCTGTCTTCTATCTTGATAGGAGATTTGGACCAGGCTGTTTTAAGGATTAATTCTTAGTCTTGATATGGAAAAAACTAACAATAGTAGATTTCGGTAAAGGATTGTTTTTTGGTGAATATGTGACCAAAGATCTGTGTCCTCTTTCTATTCCATAAGACATAGCTTCATGCAGATCTAAAGTCTTAGGGAGCCAGGAAGTTAGAAAGTTTGCCATGCTTTCTCCTTCGATTTTTCCAGGCAAACCAAAAATACGAATCCTGTTTCTCTGAGACTGTTTTCCAGATCATCTATTTTATTTAATAGGAAAGTATTTTGCTTCAGAAGGAATTCAATATTGTCTTCGTCTTCAGATATCTTCCATCCATGTAATTTAGGGCATCTTAAGATATTTGAGATTTCTGTTGTTTTAAAGTCTCAAGTATTTTTTCCATCTGCTTTGAGCATTTTTCTTTAAAGGTATCTAATTTATTGTCCATTTTCAGAAAAAAAAAATCTTGTATGTTAGTAAGAATAGACTGAAGTTCTTTTTTCAAGGACAAGTTGTGTGAGTTTAGTTTTGTGTGTCTCATTTCAGGATTGCAAGTGTATAAACTTTCCAGGTAAAAAATGACAGGAAAATAATGATTTGTAACATTTTTTTCTTAATAAATTTCAGAACAACTTTAAGTAGTTATAGCCACTCAAAAAATCAGTTAGGATAACTTAGAAATATAATTTCCTGTCAGAAACCAAACTAAAGAAACAGAGTAGGAGAAGTCTGTTTTTTGCCTGTCAGCATCCTAGCCATGCCCCCCACAACCATCTTCCATTTACATGCCCTCATCTGCTGTACATTAGGTTGTTTCACCTGTCCTCTTCCCCTGTGTTTATTCCTACAGTTCATGTGTGTGCCCCTATTAAATGCACATCCTCTCAATGTTTATTTTACATGGCAGTCTATGCACTCTTACAGATCATTTCCACAGCTTCAGTACAGAATGCCAGGAATGGGATGTCACAATACTCTCTACTGCAGATACATTGTTGTGTACTGTTTTTGGACCATGTACTTATCATTCATACCTCTCCACTATCCAAATTTTCACAGAATGTCCAGATGTTTTCATAAACAAATATGTGGCTTTCTGCCATATCACTGGGATAATCTCAGGAATAATGTGGCTCAATATTACATATATTTGAGTTTCATACTTCAAATCCTTCAGAACATGTATCTTAACACAGCCCCCTGGTTATTCTAGTACATTTCTATAGGGCAAAAATGTTGAATATGTCCATATTTCTGGGTCATTAACACCCCATTATGTTGGTCTTTGTCCAGGTGTCTTACCCTAAGAGATTGAGATCTATCTGTGAAGCCCTGGTGATCATTATAGCATTCCATGCAAATCTGCAGACAGTCAGTGCTCTGATTACAACAGATGTGCTATCCATGTTCGCTTACACAGATTCCTGGCCAGCAACACTATTAACAGCCATGAAACCTCATTTAAACATGGCACATACCATGAATATGCTTTGAGCACTGCTGCGCAACCCCTGCTCACACATGTAAAGTCTTTGTAAGCTTTGCATGAAGACTACATGGAGTTTATCGAATCCCAAGGTTTATCTAAAATGTTTTGCAACATGGATAAGCAGAAATAATTATGAAAAGGCATTATCACTGTATTTCAGTGTGATCTCTTCAATAGTAGCTTATATTTATTGGTAAGACTTGACAGTTAATACTGTTTTCATGAATTATAAATTTCAGGATTGTGAATGTGTAAAATGCCAGTTTCAGTTTTGCACACATATGTTGAGTAGCTTACTGGTTACAAAGGTCTCTGCCAATGGATAAAGGTGCAGACTAAACACCAGCTGATTTTAATGAATGAAATATATGACATAATACTTAACCTACTGGCTACCACATCCTCACAGCAAACACATATAGGCAGATGTATTACTTTTGCAACAGTCCATGTACAGAATACCAGGAATGGAATATCACAATACTCTGCACTGTAGATACACTGTCCTGTACTGTGTTTAGACCATGTACTTAGCATTCATATTTCTCCACTATCCAAATTTTCACAGAATATCCAGAAGTGTTCCTTTTTAAATTTGTGACTTTCTGCCATATCATATCACAGGCAGAATGGTCAGGAAAATGAAATCTACAACTCAGAAGTAGTGGTGTAATGTGAACATCTCCATTTATGTGTCTTTGTCTAATGCAGAGGCATGCATAGACCATATTTCATGAAGGCATCATACAAGGATGGCAAGTGTCACTTTGTCACTTTTGTCACAATATGTGATTGCAAGTTGCAATATGATGCCACAGCAGGGAACAAGACAAAAGAGAGAAAACTTCAGTCCTGAGAAAAAACACATCCTTTTGGATGTTCTGAAGGCATATAGGAAATGCCTGCTTCGAAATGATTAACTAAAATAGGCAAATAGATGTAATGGGTTCAATCAAATAATGGCTGACATTAACGCTGTAGAGGACAAAACCACATCCAATCACTGAACAGGAAAAGTACCAATGATATGGTGGTGCATGCCAGGACCAAAGCTAGGTAGAATGCAGTTGCCTACAGCACTGGTGGTGACCCATGCACATTCCAATCTGTAACACCAGAAGAGCATTACCTTCTGTGTACAAGAGAAATGATTTGGATGCAGATGAAGACACTGCTGACATCATTATATGTGGCATTAATACCAGTACATTCAGACCACTACAATAACCACAAATGAGCAGTGTGAAAATTTTGAGTATAGCTCTTTTTACTATATTATACTAAAATGTATTTGGCACAATAAATGTAGATTACATTTTTTATCATTAGGTATGCTATCAATGACATATAATGAAGGAAATCTGCAGATAATGCATAGTACATTCTGTCATCCTACCCATATGTAAAAATAATGCCACATTAAACACATTCACATATTTCATCACGGGTAAGCACCAGAAGCAACCACATCATGTGTTTCCTCCCAGCAGATAATACTGACAAGCAGAAGCAGCTATGGCTGAATTCAGGTAACCCCCCCCCCCAAGGACTAATAGGATGCATTGCAGTAGGTCCAGTGCTGAAAATGCATACAGCAAAACTTTGATTAGAATATATTTGCAGCCTTTCTGTAATGGTAGGTTGTTTAAAGTACTTATGAGAATCTGTATTAAGTAAAAATATTGTGTGTTAAATTTATATGTGTTAGTTGCATTCTTAAGTATATGCATTAAAATCAGGGTCCTGTATGAAATTAAACCACACACACAACTCTGCATGTTAAAAATGCATTTTGAAAATATTTTATTAACTGTATCTATTTTATGTTCTTTCTAAAAGAAAGATTTTAAATTTCATTAACTGATTAATTGTGTCAATTACTTCAGGAAGTGATGTAATGTTTAATTAATTTCGAAGTTAGTATAAAAAAGCACAGGATTTTGTCTTGTAATTTATTTTGAAGAAGTCTATGAAAGGTGAAAGTACTCAATAAATCTTTAATTTTTATTATTTTTATTGATTTGTGTGTTTACTGAGGAGAGGGGAGCCATTCCTGAAGTGTTGTATTTGTTTAAGGATAATATATAATTACTGACCATAGCATGGGTAAGGCCAATCTCTAACCAAATGGGATAGTTCATTTCAAGTACAAAAAGGGAAACTGGCTAGGTTTAAAATGGCCAGCAAGGACAGCTAGCCTAGGGCTTACTTATGAACCTATGAACATATTAATAGTCAGCAGAGTCTGTTCTGAATACTGCAGGTATCAATAACAGTATAGTCATAAACAGGTATGGCAGCACCTGCTTTTCAACACTCAGTCCCTGTCAGTAGAACTAAAAGTTGTGCCACTTACCCCTCTGCACTGTTGAAATGATGACTGGTGGTATTGTAATGAGAAACAACAGTTCTGTTTTTGAAAAATAAGAAATGCCTGATGAACAGTACAAGCTGACTATGCACCTCACAGCATTGTCAACAAGTAATACCACATGTTTCTAGTATTATCAGTGAAGCTTTCTTTCACCATTACTAAGTGAATGTCATGGCTCATAGTTGTAGACACAATGGCACTTCTTTGCCTGCACAGGTGTACACAATGCACAAATCTGCAAATGGGATTGCTGTGATACTGCTGTCAGTTGGCCACCATTGTCACTGCTGTCACTTGTAGGAAGAATGATAGCTGCATTTCCAATATTGATGACCAGCTATAGCAGTTGTGCACCAGACTGATGCATGAACATGTTGTACAAAATAGAACAGGCAGCAAATATCCTGCATGGAGTTGCAAGATCATACTGAAGGGTACCCTCAGTCTCACTCAGGCAACAGAAATGTGCTTCAAGTAAGCTAAACGACTGATCAATGTGAAATCTTGTGTCTGGTTCAGGGCAATGTTAAAGTGCTCCTTGGCAGAACTCTATGAAATATGGACTAGTGCCCCTTCCCAAGGATCAAATAAGTGGTCTGCATCAGCTGTGGAATAAAAAAGGAGAGGAAACATAAAAAAGGGGAGTGATTATCCTTTACTACCTATACCACTCTACAGTTACTAAAATACCTATAGTTAGGAATGTTAACATGCTGTGCACTTGGGGTGACCACGGGGAATCTTACAAAGATTACAAAGAGGCAGTAGCATGAGCTTGTATGCCAAATATTTCAGTCATGGGCAATGCTAAGATGCTGGTCAAGCACCTTGGTGATGCACCCCTGTGCATCACACACTACCTGACAGTTGATGCAGTGGTAACCCTTCCTGTTCTAGTACCACTCCCTTTGTTGTTCCTATAAGACCCTGACGGCAACATGGGTAAAATTTATCTCATCAAACACCTCAGAAACGTATGCCACCCTGTAGAAGGGATGCATGGTACCTGCTTGTTACAGAGGTCACACCAAGAAACAGATGCATGAATCCACATATGCAATGCATATATTGAGGAACTGATAAAGTATCCTCAAGGCGGATGTCTATGAGATTGCCATTGTGTCCTCGGTTTGTCTCTGGAAGGTTCCCACATCAAGTATAATGATGGATGTACATACCTTAATACTCAAAGGTATAGGAAAGGCATTCATCCCCTCAGTCCCCATATATGGGACATGCAGCCTCACTAAAGCCCATACTGTGTCCCTATCCACTCTGAATTTATCCAAAACTTCCTGATAAGTACATTTCTGATGAATCAGCCTTTGCCTATATCTTCTTCTTGGCTGGTAGGCACCAATATAAATTAACCTAGTTTTGCCTAAGAATGAGAAACAGCTAAGCTATGAGCAAACCAAAGCATTTCAGCAGTTTGATAAAAAAACAGTACCTTGCCCTTCATAAGCCTTCTCCGGATGGTGTAAATGCCCATCAAAAAGTGACTGAATCACACAAAGGTGTGAAGAATGTCCAAGTTTACATAAGGTAATCACAGATTTTTCACATATTTCTCATTTACATCTCATTATATATTCATGTTTATACTGCTTCCACAGACATCATGAAACTGTTGTGCATAAGTGCAGCTGGTGTCTCTGATTTACATCTCTGCTGTACTTGGGCACTCACAGCACAAATTCACAATATACCTAAGTGTAACAACTATGAGTACCAATTTTATGTCATGTCTGATATGCATGCCACTTTTCCCAACTTCCAATGTGTGAACGGTAATGAAAGTAACTTCATCTTTCACACTCCTGAGTAAGAGTAAAGGACAGGCATCAGACCCTTTCTTAAATATTTCATGTTGCTTCATTTACTTGTCTCTGAACTTTATAAAAACAAAGAACAATCCACATCATCACACAGTGTGACACCACCACCACCAGGGATACACATCAGAATTGATAGTTTTCTATCTCATTGGGTGTAACTAATTATATATTTATATATTTATTAATGTATTTGTTCCATTCTATATAACTTTGTGGCACCCATAGCTCTCAACCTCTTAACACAAAAAATCTGGACAAAGCCAAAAATAATGGGGTCAAAGCCCCAAAAATAGGGACAAAATTTAAATATTGCTCTTATAAATTTAAAAAGTTGCTAGAATAAAAGGTATTGTATTACACTGCATTTCATGAAGGATATGAAGCTTGAAACTCAAATGCCTGTCATTATTTAGTGACTTCAATCCTCAGTGATTTTCCAGAAAAACACAAATTTTATGAGGAACAGACCAAAAATATGAGGCAAAAATCTGGACATTCTGTGAAAATCTAGACAGTTAAAAGTTCAAAGAAATGTTAAGTGGTCAAACTATACATCTGATAGTGAATAGATCCATCTGTAGTAACAATCAGAACTGATGCTACAAGTATCAGGACTGCTCGGGGAGTAATATTCTCCAAGGATGCCACATTCATTCATTTAACTATACAATTGTTTCTTTCTAATTCTTTCCTGGCAAAACCCAGGAAAAGAATATGACCACAAGCTTCTGTTCTCATTTAAATATGACATTCAAGGAAAATTTGTTTTCCTGTGAGTAAAATATTTTTTCTAAACAACTTCTGTCTCTTATTTAACATCCTTAGTAAATATGACACTAAAAGTGACATATGTACTCATACAGCAATAGAGAACAAATCATGCTAGTATTTCTTCTGTTATTTTGATGCAGTTTAGATTTTGATAAAATTAATCCACTCCAGCTTCATACAACTTCCAGTGCCATTCCTTGAAATTCACTCCTCCTCCCGAGTACTATTCTGCAAGTATTGTTTTCCCCAACATTATATTTATTTCTATGCAATTTGTTCCTTCACTTTTCTAAATATCCCACTTGCAGTTCTTTTATTTCCTGTATGTTATTCAGTTCTTCAATTGCAACTGGTGTAGGTTTTGATTTCCATTTTCTAGTATTTTCTTTTTTGCTGCCAGTGAAATTAGTAAGGCCTTACTATTTATGGACAAATAAGATCCTATATCCCAGGTTAGAAAAATAATTTTCTTAGTTCCAACCGTGTTCTCTCAACATTTCTGACAAAGTATTCTATAGGGAATATTTAAAATCAGCCAGTTTACTGAGCTGCCTATAAACATGTTTCCAGTTACCTCTCTCCTTTACCTCACACTTCCAGTATTTCCTATCTACCTAGGGAAAAATTATCTTAGGTCTACTTGAAGTATTAAAAAATATGTAAACAGTTCAATCAAAAACATTCTGAACTTAGTTGCATAATTGGAAGTAGTGCATATGTCCTCCCATTATTCCTTTGTATATTGCCTTTCAGTTCTCTTTTCCCAGTTTTTCCTTATCTCCAGTGATTGATTCTTATAGCTGTCATGTAATATTTTACACACCCTAGCAATTATCCCCTTTTAAATAGCAACTTTCACTCCAGACTCAACTTAAACACTACCAGAACTAGTTGCTCCTTAACAATCCTCTGCCTCCTTATCTCTGCCTATATAGTATGCTGTCAATCCCTGGAAGGAAAGGCAGACTGTGACCTGCAGTGCAACTTCTAATTACCCTCATCCCACTCTATCACCTTTCCATCTCTACTTTGTTGCTGCTCAAACTGTGGTTCCCTTGCTAAGTTTCTGCAGGAAATTCCAACTCCCAGCACCCCCCTGTTTACTTTATATAACCTTCTGCCTCTGTTTTTGAATTACTTTTTATATGTTTTATTTTCCTTCCAATTCCAGAACCCTATCACTTCATTAACAAGACAACCCGTTTAATTAAGTGTGCCTGCTGTAAACAAATAGTATATATATGAACACTAGTCACAGTAGCAGCAGATGTTCCATCTATATTAGATAAAATATCCAAAATGCATCACTGAAAAACTTCATTGACATAACTCATGCCCCACAAAACTCTTTCACATCAGATGCTTGTGACTTTCTGACACTTTGTTTTCTTCTGTTTCTTTTCCCTCTGCTTCCCGGGTTAGAAAAGACAAGACAAAACATAGGGATACTTCAGAAAATAAATGCAAGGTATAAAAGAAAATCTGTGTTCAAGTTCGAATATATGGACAAATCAAATGAGATAAGGTTCCACTGATCTAAGTTGCTGATTTTGGCAAGGCCTCCACAATCTTTGCTTTAATTAATCATTAAGATGTTCCTGGGGTAAACTGAAGAAGCTAAACAATGACTCCTCTCTTTAACTGTTGTAATACTAACAGCTGGGGAGACTCTTTAGTGAAAAAAGAGCATAGCTTTTCAAATGTAATACCTTTTTCTTTCCCACCTACTACTAAATGGAATACAAGCATAACTTGAATACATTTATTCTGACAATAGATTATGACTTGCTGCTGATATACCAGAGGATAAAATGTTTTTTCATGGGCAGACTATTGTTGCCCCTTTGCCAGAGCTCTTGGGGTTGGCACTACCATGTCTGGCTATTCCCATCTAATACTCCCTAGTGCTGGTTTCATTAGCATGAATCTATCTGGCATTACTGCTGATAATGGCACCTTTGGCACTAATGCTTCTATTTTCCACCAGATGCTGCACCATCAACTATTGTCGCTCATATCAGGGTCAGTCTCAATGGTATTTTTCTGGTAATGGTAGCACCACAGCTATGTGCTTATTCTTCTATAATACAGATTTTGACTTAGCAAACAATGGTTATGCCTGACCAGTATTGGTTCTTCCAATGACAGACACTTAAGGATACCACACATCTCCTTTTGATGTTGTGAAGTACCCTCTGGCTCCTCATACTGCAGTACACCCAACCTCTAGCTTATCACATTTGCATTCCTATGTCCTTCTACCTGTCCCTGCACACCCATTAAGAGATACCCTTCCCAAAACCTAAGTAAAAGCCACACTTTTGAGTAAGTTCATTCCTGGCTATTATAAGAAAAAATCTGTTCCTTCTAAATGGCACAAAAAGTAGGTCTGTAGAGCTTACTACCTACAGCTGCAGATTAACTCGTTTAAAGCTAATATGGAGAAAGACAGAAGCATGTCTTTTCATGTCACCAGAATGATAGCAAATTCAAGAAACTGTTGAAAATGTACAACAAAGGCAGAGATAACCCATACATGGGTGTCCTTTCATCAGCACACACATCAAGAAGTGTATAGGTTTACACAATGGGTTTTCTTATTGATCTCTGATCAGTAGATATCCTACAGGCCTGACAGAAATTATCAGGGATCACTTTGCCCAAATTTCCAAGAAGACTGACCATGTATTACCCCTCTTTCCTCCTCAACCTTCCATCAGGAAATACTATCAAATATAAATCCCCCTACAATCACTAGGAAACAGGTCCTTAATGCTCTCTCTAAGACCAAGAACACTGCATCAATGGGCCCAGACAATATCCCAGAATGCCTTCTAAATAGCATGAAACATGACCTGTCAGAGGCTCTGAAAGTACTATTTAACTGTAGCCTCCAAACAGGCTTTGTGCCTCATGAATAAAGAACAGCAACAGTCATCCCTCTGCACAAAGGTGGGCCATCTAAAGACCCTGGAAACTATAGAACCAGAAGTCTCACTAGTCTTATATGTAAAGCCATGGAAAGAATTTTTATGGAAATTATCAAGCGAGAGATATGGTAAAGCTTCAGACACTGCACTCAACTCAGTTTGCTTTCGTCAAGGGCAGATCATGCATACTCAACCTGGTGGACTTCTTTGAGAAGGTAACCAAAGCAATGGATAACAGAAAAATGGTTCACACTAACTACCTTGACCTGGCCAAAGCATTGGACACAATTCCACACTCGGGCATTGTTGACAAACTCAAGAAGTTAGGTACAAATGTATATTGGTAAATGAGCAGTTTTATTATTTATTTCTTGTGAAATATTTCTCATCTTAGGCCAAATGTAAATATTGTATATAGTTATCTACTGAAAATTTAAATTAGAATGTCTGTAATATTCCCAGGTGTTTAAATTTAATAAAAAATTTTGAACAAAAAAAAAAGAAGATATGTGAGATACCTGTGACTCACACTGTTTGCCACTGGATGAGGAAAACATCTTCCCTTCCTTATGTTTAACATGACTAATTTAAAGGAGTCTTGAGATGTATTCTGGGAGGGAGACAAGAAAGAACTAAAACAAGATCACTTTATATCAGGCCCCATCATTTCCCATTTTTTGGATAAACACATTCAGATGTTGTAAGAAGCACCTGGCACTGTTTTAATGCATTCGAATAACTCAGAAAATAAATATAAACTAAAAAAAAAACACTTTTTTGAGTTCCAATGTGGAATTTTCCTTTTAACTTCTGTTATTCTGTACTAAAATGCACAAAATACATGAACCCTTCATCTGTATAATGTGTCTACAAGACCTACTTGTCTGTTAATAATTGATTAATGTTAATTTAAGGTATATCTATTTTATTGTGTTGTAAACTGCCAGATTGTTGTATCTTTCTGTGGGTGCTGTGGAGAAATAAATAGACTGATAAAAAAAAAAAAAGAAGTTAGGTACAGACTTATATGTCACCCGGTAGATAGCCAACTGGCTCACACACAGAACCCAGGAAGTTAGAATCAAGGAGTCCACCTCTACAAAGAGGCCAGTCACAGGTGGAGTCCCTTAGGGATCAGTCCTTGGACTGCTTCTTTTTGGCATTTACTTCTCTGAGGTCAAGGCCAATGCCAGTGGTCTCTGGATGAATACATTTGCTGATTATTGCAAATTAGTAGCTGTCACTGAATCCCACACTGACACAAATATTCTCCAGGAGGGGTTGTCACAGACAAAAAGCTGGTGTGAGAGCCATGGACTAAAACCAAATGCCAAGAAATGCATAATAGTATCCTTTAGGAAGTCATCTACCCCTGGTAACTATCTTATTGACAACACACCCCTTAGAGCTGATGCAGTAGTCAGGGACTTAGGGAAACACATAGATACTAATCTAACCTTTGACCATCAGGTATCTACAGTAGTGAGGAAACCATTCTATGTTGCTCAACTTATAAACAAAGGTATGGCATCTAAGTCCAAGGATGTCATTGTTCCACTGTATTTGGCATTCATCAGACCTGTCATTGAGTACAATTCCCCCTTTGGTATATACTTGACTAGGCATATCCAACAATTCGAATGTCCTCAGAGGTTCCTCACTAAACGAATACAGGATGTAAGTAAAATGTCCTATGCAGTCCACCTCAAGGCCCTATTCCTGTATTCTGTCTCCTACAGGCTTTGATGGGATATCTATGCATAGCATAGAGGTCTTTGTCAGACCCCACTCTGATGGACCTTCTGCATATCCACAATAAAAAGCAGCACCAGAATTACCCATTCTAATTATTTAAACCTTGCCTGTGATATAAATAGGGCCTGCTAGAGAGACAGGTATGTATCCCAGAGACTACCCCATCTATGCAACAGGCTGCCCATCCATGTGAAGCAGAATTCCTCCCTAACTCAGTTCAAGTGCAACTTGGACAATTGGATGAGGAACAGGAAATTCATCCCTGGCTTGGCACCTATATCTTTAATGGACACAGGTCAACAGCAAACTTTCTGCTCATACGGCAAGTGCAACAGGCCAAAAATCAGGAAATAGCAAATCCAAAATGGCCAGTACCCTGGTGAGAGGTTAAATAAGTTTTATTGATTATATATAATGGGTCTGGTTGTTCTATGCATTTGATTCAATAAAACTTATTTTACCTCTCACTGGGGTGCTGGCCATTTTAGATTTGGTATTTAATGGACACAGCCTGTAAATGGTTCATCTCCCAGCCCCCTGCTTGTAAATTTTTCATCTCCCAAACCCTTGCTTACACTTATCAAGGGTATCAGAACTTGTCAGAGATTTGAGATGCATGGCTAGGCTTAAAAAGGCCTTTGTGGTCATTAACCTAGTAAACACCTATATTCTGCAATCCCAAAAAACTCAGTGGAGGAAGATTTCTGAAGCCTGTCATAATGGTCTCAGGTATAGATCTGAGGAGAAATGCTACTTCTAAGAGACCCACTATCCACTAGACAGGCAGCCATGGCAATGAGAGATTTAAAAATAAATTTATATCACCTCCACATTATCCATACAGACTCCTTATGACTTGACCCACATGCTGCGTGCTCATTAAGATATAATTGATGAGCTGCACTGTGTGACAAATTGATTACTTTACAGGTTCTTTAATTATTTTGTTAAGACAAAGTCTTTGGCTTCCAGCTTGGCATTTAAAGCCACAGTAAGGGTTGCAAGATTAAATGGTTCAGTTATAGCCATACACTGACACTCTTGGCTGTGCCTCAAGGTTAGTGATATATTTTAATTTATTTTGTTTTATGTCAGTTTGTTTGTTTTATTTTATGTTTTATTGACTGTATTATTCCCACTGTACCTTTATTTCATTTCCAGAAGATAAGTAAGGTGTTATTCCTTCTGAGTGGGGTAAATTTCTCCAGTGCAATGAGGAAATTCCTCTACTTTTTTGATTTGTCCCTTTCTGGTATAGATGCTGCTGGAAGAGGACAGAAATGATGAATGCTGACAATATGGTGAAAGAGACTTCAGCATATGATATGGATAATGAGAATTTTAACTTGGAGAAATATTCATTTTCTGTTTCCAGTGCAGAATCTGTGAGCACCAGTAATGCAAAATGGATTGTTATAACAAAGCTATATCTTGATGGCCTGGCTCATTCTCAGTTACGAATCAAAAAATAAACAGGCCAGCACTGAATTCCACCAGAAGAACTTTTAATAAAAAAGTTGAATGGGCATGAGGACCCATACATGATTATACAAAAAACTATCACCGAAATGGTGATAAAGCATACCGGTTTCAGCATAAAGCCTTCATCATACAGGAGCTAAAACAGCTTATGGTAATGTGTGCTGAAGAGTGAGCTCAAGTGAGCAAGCAGTTGTGTTGACTCAGCTGTTTTGACGTGTGTGTTAGATAATATTCAAACCTTGTATGAGTACATGTACACTGTTACAAAAGGAAATATTGTCAGCCTAGATATCTGGAATTGTGTAAATAATAATAATATGTTGTTTGAATATTAATATGATTTATATAGAAGTGTGACAGACAGAGATACTGCCAGCACAGTTGTATGGAATTTTGTAAATGGTTATGTGTCACTTGTGAATACCAACATGATTCATATGCTTGTGTTATAAATATATTAGAACCGTGTGTCATATAAGATGGTTTGTACAGACATGTGCTGAAGCGATATGTTGCAGAGTACTCAGCTTAAAGACATATCCACAGTGTACCCTACTTGAAAAGAACAGAAATGTATATAAACTATTGTAACTGTGTAAATGTATATGTTTTAACTGTGGGAACTGGGACATAGAAGGTTAACTTGCAAAATTTCAGAAAAATAGTTGAAATTAAATTATTTTATAACCACCTAATCAAAGAGATATTATCTTTCAGTTTCAGAGCAACAGGAGACATAATGTCTAGAGCTAGACATTTATTGTACTGTCTTTAAATGTGGAGGAATGTAAATTATTTTATGACTTCTATCATTTGCCAAAGATCTAATGCTAAAATCAGGTGTTGTAAGCCTGAAAACTGATAGTCAGATAACAAGAAGTGATGTTATCCTGCCGGCTACCCCAGCATAATATTTGAAATATTAATTTAAGAACTGTCTGAGAGAGAGGCTGTGCATTTTGTATTTTGTCTTTGTACCTGAAACCATCACCTGGAAGACCCACTCACCACATATATCTTACCTGGCTCTGTAAGGAAGTTAACTAGGGTACAGTAGTTTCTCTCAGATTCAGACAGGAATGCAGTGAAGTATAGCTTAGATGTTTTCTTTATTTATTTGAGACTGTCCTGTAATGTTTTAAATGTTTCCTGTGATTTTGAACTCTGATGTAACTATGATTATTTACTGAGCATTTTCTTGTTCTGTATTTGTTAAATAAATTGTTAAAATCAGACTGTAAAAATCATTAGGCATTTTTAAAATGACAGTCAATAACAGACAGTAATGCAGGAAACTCAAGTATCTAATTTACAAATACTCTAATGTACATTAGGAGGCAAAAAACCATACACAAACTTGTACAGAATTTTGTCTAGCTTTATTTATGAAACACATGTCATTTTATACGTTTTACAATCAGCCTTTGCCCACCTCACTGACGTGGTCAGTGACAGGGTCTTTACATCATAGTAACTTATGAAAAAGTGCTGAGATGGTGTTTTTCAAAAATCTCTTTCCCATGAGAATATTATAGCCTTGCAAAGCACCTGGTTGGTCACAATGTCCTTTCGAGGATGTAGCCAATTCAAGGCTCTTAGATTAGTTCGAATACAATGGGTGCATGTCTTCTTTAATACTTCTCTTTGTCTCTTTCTTGTTCACCAGCTGGACATTATCTCTGATAGTGCACAAGGCCGTTCTTCTGGTGGAAGCAGGAAAAGATACACATGCACACAGATTCATTATTTTCTAACTTTGCAAAATAATCTTTCACTGACAGACATGAGCCAGGCCGAGCTGGTCGCTGCCAAGGCCAAGTTTCTAATCACACTGCAGCTTATGCTTCAAGCAATAATATGCGAGTTTATTTCTACTATTATTCTAGTAAAACAGAATTAAATGCATTACATATTATACTATTTTTCAACCTTTGCTCTTCATATAGATTTGAGCACATTTATTCCTGTCTAAAGCACACATTTCCCTATATATCTGACCACACAACTTATATATGTCTGAATGTTTGAATACATATTTTCCTAACAGCTTATATGTGAATGCATATTTTTCTAACATTCTCCCTCCTGTTAATGCATTTCATTCTATTTGAAACATAAACAATATCATTTTATTTCTTAGCCTTTTCCTTTTCAAGGACTTTCAGCTAAGTAAGTCATTTATTTTATATTTTAGAAAAAGCATCATTTGAAATTAATCTTTTAATTTCAACACTTTGGTAAAAAGTTTTAGTAACAGATATATCAACAAATTTTTGATTAATCTTTTCATGCAGGGAATTTCACAGTAAACACATGCTCCTATTAGGAGTATACCCACACAAATAGCAATTAAGTGTTTAATAGGATGGAACCCCACCCCCCCAAACAGATTCTGGAAAAAGTCCGTCAGTGGGTTTGGGTCTGGTTTAGTCATTGCTGATACTTGCTGAATTATCTCTAGGTGGTTATTTGTCTCGTGACGATCTTCAGGGATAAAAGCACAGCATTCTTCTTTGTGTACCACCTCTTGCCGCTAGGGTGAAGTAAAGAGCCATTCGATTTTGTAGCACAACAGTTCTTATTGCATTCAGTTTATCAGTCATCAATTCTAGGGTGGAAATTGCTTATGACTTCTTGACAGCTTTTTCAGCTCCCAGATCGATTTGACTGCTCCATAGGCTGGTGGTATTCCTGCCCTGGATATAACACTGTTGCCCAAGTCCATATGAGTCAATTTACTTTTGTCTTTCACTGAATTATGGTCTTTTCAACCAGCTTCGATTTTACCAACTGGATTTACAGGTTTTTTAACTGGACCTTCAGATTTTCGAGCTGTTTTCCTTACGTTTTGTATTTTACCCAAAGGTAATTCTGCAGTATGTCTTATTGCTGAAACCAGATAACCCAAAAAACAACTGCGGACCAATTCTCAGGTAACCATTTATATGCCTTTTTCCCACAAATAAAATCATTACTTTGGTACTAATACGTGTTATTCCTGCATGAAACATTTTTCTATCCTTAATAGACAATTGCTTAGTTAAGACTGGATTGTCACATACTGCATTTAATGTAGTTTTCATTGAACTCAGATATGAATCATGGTTAGTATTACAAACAGTACCCCACTTTTGACTTTAATGTAACATTTATAAGACATTGTTATATTACCATTACTCCAGCCCACCTGGAGGGTATCACTTTGTAGAAACATACAACTCCTTTTTGTGTGACAGGTAAAAATAAAGCAATTTTGTCCTGTGATCTCACAGTTTCTGTATAAAAAAACTTTTTAAAGTCTCATTTTATCCCCAGAGGGACAGTGGACATTACAGTCTTTTATATGCTGTTGGTATAGCTGTACAAACCCAGCAATTTGAAAAGTTTATAGTCTCTGTTTACACTTGCTTCATGGCCAGGTATGTGTTAAAGTTTGGATGCCAGTCTATAAACAGTTCATCACGTCTTCTCACTTTTACTTGTGTGGTTGAGTGCAGAGAAAAACCACAATAAGAGAAAAATTGTCATATTTAGTCAACAAATGCACTGCCAAAGAAAATAATTATGCAATAGTTCTTGGGTTGCTCTGCTTTTTGTTTGCTTTACTCTTGGCCATTTTGCCCTTGTGTATTAGTCACAAAGTTCTTTTTCAGCTGAAAGTTCTTTTGTCTGAAAAAGAGTTAAACTGCAAAACAGATTTATTTATTAACAGTTTCTTTATATAATTAGCTAGTGAACTGTCAGCTTCCAGCTCTGCAGGCATGAGAGCTTTTTACTGAGGCACATAATATGCCCTTCCAAATACTACTTTAAAGGGGATCAAACCCTTTACATTTGTTACTGTTTTCATGCTCAGCAATGCTAGAGGTAAACAGCAAATCCAATTCTTCTGAGTCTTACTCATCAACTTCCTTAACTTGTTTTTTTAAAATCCCATTGTACCTCTCCACCAGTCCTGCTGACTGTGGGTGGTAAGCACAGTGATTCCTTAAGGAAATCCCAAAAAATCTCCCAAGTTGTTGAATTGTCTGATTGACAAAATGTGTCCCATTGTCACTATAGATTCTTTCCGGTATGCCACATCTAGGAATTATTTCCTTTACTAGGGCCTTTGCCACTGTTGCTGCATCCGGATTCCTGGTTGGAAAAGCTTCTACCCATTTTGAAAACATATCTATGATCACTAAACAGTATTTCTTTCCTTCACATTTATTCAACTCTATGAAGTCCATACAAATAGTATGGAATGGATATGGTGGTGTAGGAAACTCCTTGCTTGTTTTAAATGCTCCTTGTGCATGGTGCTTGTTACAAGTATGACAAGCTGCACAAAATTTTATTGTATAATTTATGTATCCATATGTTTGGAATATTTTATTTACTAACTGTACCATCCCCTGTTGAGACATGGCTCTGCCCATGGCTCAACAAAGCTGCATATCTAAATAAATTAGGCGGCAATATTGTTTTTTTCCCTTTGGAAATGTACAGTCCATTCTCAAAAATTGCACCTTGTTTTACCCAGTTTTGTTTTTCTGCTTTTGTAGTAAGCATTTGCATTGTTTTTAACATGTCTAAATTTAAAATCTCAAAGGGTTGTAATTTCTCATTTAAAAATAAAGTTTTTGAGTCTGAGGCTGCTTGCTTTGCAGCTGCATCAGCTCGTGCATTACCTTTTGAAATCTTATCCTGTTGTTTTGTATGAGCTACACATTTACAAATAGCTACTTTGGTAGGCAACTGAATAGATTCTAATAGCTCCAAAATAAATTGCATGATTAATAGGTTTTCACTGGATGTAATCATCCCTCTATTTTTTATTGTTGTGCAAACACATGCACTGTAGAAAAAGCATACTGATTATCAGTATATATGTTCACTTTTTTGCCTTTTACTAAAATACATGCTCCTGTCAAAACTACCAGTTCTGCTGCTTGAGCATACAAGTTGTGTGGCAAAGTTTGTGCTTTTAAATTTTTAGTGTCTGTAACTACTGCATACCCCACCAGATTTTTCCCTGTAGGACCCCTTCTGCATGAGCCATTCACGTAATATGTCACCTCAGCATCATTCAAGGGCATATCTGTAAGATCTTGTCTAGGTAAAGCTAACTGTTCATATGAGGTTGACTCAGCAGTATGGTTATACATGAAAGATGTCTAGCAGGAGAAAGGTATGCAACTTTTTCTTGTAGCAGAATTATTGCAACTGCATGAGGCATTTTCAATGTGAGAGGGTGGAATAACACCACTGAGGCTGAAGCCTGCACTGCCATTGCTGCTGCAACTACTGCTTGTACACAGTGAGGCAAAGATTGCACCACTGGGTCTAACTGTGATGAATAGTAAGCTTATGGGGCATTGCTTATCCCCATGTTGTTGCTTTAATACTGATGTCATGTACCATTGCTTACAATTTATGGTCTAAAAAAAAATGTTTGTGATAACTTGGAAGTCTTAAAACTAATGAAGAAGCTATTAACTGCTTCAACCTGCAGAAAGCCATTTCTGCTTTTGTTTTTCATTGTAAAATAATTTGGTACCCAGTTTTAACAAAAATTAGTTGTACCTAAGAAAGACATTATTTCTTTTTTAGTTGTTGGTTTGGGTGCTTGCAAAATTGCTGTTTTTTTTTTTTTCTCTTTCCCATTATTTAGTATTTTACCTTTATTGAATATCACATATCCCAGGTATCTAACCTGTGTTTTTTTCCCAAAGTTGTAACTTACTTTTGTTTACTTTGTGTCCTTGTATTACTAAAAATTTTAATAATGCTACTGTATTTACCCTGCACTGCTGCTGGGTGCTGCTAGCAAGATGTCATTTACATAAAGTAAAATTTGACTACCTTCTGGTGGGGTAGACCCTGCCAGGTTGCTAGCCATTTTTGTGCAAATATTATTGGGCTCTCACAATATCCCTGTGGTAGTCGAGTATATGTATACCTTTTACCCTGAAATGTAAATGCAAACCAATATTGACTATCAGGATGTATAGGTATTGAAAAGAAAGCATTGCTTATATCTACCACAGTAAAATACTTCTGTTGTGGCTTTAAATCATTTAACAAGGTATGTGGGTCTGGCACCGTAGGTGCTCTAGGTATTACTGCATTATTTACAGCTCATAAATCTTGTACCATCTGCCATTTCCCGTTTGCTTTTTTAACAGGAAATAGGGGTGTATCACATGGTGAATCAGGAGATTCTACCAGTACTCCATTTTGAGTAATGCTGCTTATTATAGGCTTAATTTTACTTTTGCATTTTTTTCCAAAATGTATTGTCTTTTCTGTGGTCTAAAAGCTGACTTTGGGGTAATTGTAACTGGTCCTGCTGCTTGAATAAGCCCTACATTTAACTTGCCTGTTGACCACAGAGTTGTTGGAATTTTACACAAGGCCTCTTTTTTTTTTAATAAAATGCTAATCAGCTGTCCTTACTAGATTGCAAGTGTACAGCTGTATGTGTCTGTGTCAACCAATTCAGTTTTGTTTTTATATCCCTTGTCCTGACATTTCTAAATCAGTCTGTTTTCCCATTTTGTTACCTTTTTTTTTTAAGTCTGCCCATTTAACACTTTTGTTTTTTGTCAAGCTGACATGTGGCAGTCTATTGGACTTATACAATCTCATGAACTCCTGAGGTAATGAACAGCTTACTACACTGTTTTCCTCAGTATCCCAGCATAAAGTTTGTAATATTAATTTGTCAGCAGGATTCTTACTTATATTCCTTATTAGGTCCTGGTGTGCTACAGTAGTATGGAGTACAATGTAACAAGTGCTGCTGATCAGTGTCAAGGGAGGGTACCTTACTGATGGCTACGTTTATCAGTTCTTTGGTTACTGCCCCTGGACCAATCATAACTAGGTCCTGGCTGTACCAATAATAGGCTTTACCCTCTGATCACACCACAAAAGCATCCATTTGTCTTTGTGCTTCCATACCCTGCATGGTAGGAACTACTGCTATGCCAAATATCTGCACAAGGTCTCTTTCCAGTAAGTTTACTGGATATTTTTGCAGAAACTACAATTTTACTTTTCTGAGTCATACCTGAAACAGGGTCAGTTATTGCTATATTATGGGAAAGTGGTTCCCTGTATAGCTGTCCATTTGCTGCTTTTACTAATATATAATCAGGTGATTCAGAATGTTTTGGTAACTTGGAGGGGTGTATCAAAGTCCGTGACGGCTCCTGAGTCACACAGGAATTTGACCTTTCTTCCCTCCACCAGAAGTGTTACTTCTGGTTTTGTATTTGCTAGGTAGAGCTCCAGGCTCAACAATGCTAAATCTAAAATTTTATTTTCATTTTATCCTCTACATCTGTTTGTACTTTTTCTATTCCCTCTACTACATTCACATTTTCTTTTTGTTTATTAACCTTTCCTGATGATTTTTGGTTATTATCACTATTATATAGTCAGTCCACATCTCCTTTATCTTCTGTCATTGCTTTCTTATTTTGTTTATAGTCCCTAGCTAGATGCCCTTTTTACCTGACTGTAATACAAATACTTCAGCTCCGTCTTCAGCAGTGAAGACTTGTGCCTTTTTTTTCTTTTTACTATTAAAGTGTCTTTTAGTACGTCTAGCATACTCAAGTAAGGCTTGCAGCCTGCTTGTTCAGTGATTTATCATATGCCTTGTAATAAAGCTACTAACAGAGGCAATGCAACCTTTTAAAAATGTATTTTTTTAATTGTTGTTTAAAGCATTTTAATAATCTAGCATAATATCCATCTACTGTCTCTTTTTCCTGTTGTATGCATTAATTAATGCAAGTCCAGTCTGCTCTAAGTTTTCATTTTTTAGAGATTCTGTCTGTTAGACCTTTCACTCTGTTGTCTAAAAATGTTTCAGAATTTAAGCTTTTGTTTTTTTACAATTTGCTTCCTTAATCCACCTATGTGCTTGAGGTATGCCTAGTTGGTGCTGTTTTTCTTTTGCCTGACGCCCTGCATCAGATTAAAGCTTGTTTAAGGAGTTTAACTAGTGAAAGTTTATCTAGTTTACTATCAAATTTATAGTTGTTAACACATTTTGCAAAATATCTCACATTATTTGCTTACTGCAATTGCATATGCTTCACATTATCCGTTAGGGGCGGATCTCGTGATCTCTTAGTGCACTGATCTCCCATGTCTTAAAAAGACTGTTACGTAACCCTTCTCTTGTACCACGTGGTATCTTATTTCCCCATATCCACAGTAGTGTCTAGAATGACTGTTTACTTTGCTTTGTTATTCCCTGATCTATGACTCAAGATACAATACTTTGACTCTCTCTCTCCCTGCTATCACAAACCTTAGCAATAGCACAGTGTAACCTGGTCCCTGATCTAAAACAAAGACAAAGAGGGAAATTTTTTTTACCTGAGCCTCCCGCTTACTGCTGTTTTGTCTTCTTGGGGCCCAGTCTTCCGCTTTTCAGCCACAGATCAGAAAGTGGACAGCCTTTTTACACACAACAATTCAGTCGGAGGTCTTTTCACTTTAAGAAGAACTATTTTGGTTTGGCAGCTTCTCCTGCGCAGATTTATAACCACCCATGCACTCTGTGACCTGCAGCTTACCAAGGGAAATCCGGCTCGAAGGACCAAAATGTTAAATAAATTGTTAAAATCAGACTGTAAAAATCATTAGGCATTTTAAAATGACAGTCAATAACAGACAGTAATGCAGGAAACTCAAGTATCTAATTTACAAATACTCTAATGTACATTAGGAGGCAAAAAACCATACACAAACTTGTACAGAATTTTGTCTAGCTTTATTTATGAAACACATGTCATTTTATACGTTTTACAATCAGCCTTTGCCCACCTCACTGACGTGGTCAGTGACAGGGTCTTTACATCATAGTAACTTATGAAAAAGTGCTGAGATGGTGTTTTTCAAAAATCTTTTTCCCATGAGAATATTACAGCCTTGCAAAGCACCTGGTCGGTCACAATGTCCTTCCGAGGATGTAGCCAATTCAAGGCTCTTAGATTAGTTCGAATACAATGGGTGCATGTCTTCTTTAATACTTCTCTTTGTCTCTTTCTTGTTCACCAGCTGGACATTATCTCTGATAGTGCGCACAAGGCCGTTCTTCTGGTGGAAGCAGGAAAAGATACACATGCACAAAGATTCATTGTTTTCTAACTTTGCAAAATAATCTTTCACTGACAGACATGAGCCAGGCCGAGCTGGTCGCTGCCAAGGCCAAGTTTCTAATCACACTGCAGCTTATGCTTCAAGCAATAATATGCGAGTTTATTTCTACTATTATTCTAGTAAAACAGAATTAAATGCATTACATATTATACTATTTTTCAACCTTTGCTCTTCATATAGATTTGAGCACATTTATTCCTGTCTAAAGCACACATTTCCCTATATATCTGACCACACAACTTATATATGTCTGAATGTTTAAATACATATTTTCCTAACAGCTTATATGTGAATGCATATTTTTCTAACAGTATTATTTATTATTAAATATATTTAAACCTTTCATTGTGGCTGATCTGTGTAGAAACATATTTATGTTCTGAGAGTACTTGCATATTTATTTGGTGACACTGTGTGGGCCACTCCTAAGAGCCTTGGTCTTGGTCAAACTACCTTTTGTATTGATAACATTACACAGTAAGATTGGACATTCTCTGTTAAGGGCCTTAAAGTAACAATAAAGAGTTGGCTGGTGGCAGTAATAACTACATTACAGTCTGGGCAAAAGGGGGCATAGCTAGTAAACATGTGCCAGCCTTTCCCAGGTGTGTGTGTTTTTGTATAAATCATATATCAAAGTGTGTGAGTATCATCTACATGGGCAGGGACACGAAGCACTGGTTGGACAAAGAGGGTGATGGAGGTCTTGGGTCGGCCACTCAGATTTGATCTCAACTCTATAGCTGTGCCAGTGGGGAGTCTTATTGGGGATCTGGAGAAAGAGGGATAAACCACTCCTAGGCTGACTGTGGTCTCTGGGTGCTCTTAAGGGAAACTGCACTTTCCTGTGTGTGTACTTGTGATCCTCCCAGTGTGTACATCCCCCACTGTTGCCAGTGATGAGAATTGAGGCTGCTTGTACCGGGTCAGTGGTAGGGCATCACATACACTAAGCATGAAAAGAATTGCCATTTTTGGTTAAGTTGCTTGTACATTGGGGCTGAAATGATTTTGCAACTTTAAAACAAATAATAATGTTATTAAAGAAAATGCAAATAAAACTGTTACAGTAGAAAAATTATGATTTCTGATTAAGAACAAAAGGAATGTGTAAATACAGAAATGTAAGTTTCAAATGTCTCAGTTATGGGAATGGATTTTACCATACATAAAAAAATATAATATGTTGCCAACTGAGTCTAAAGAAGTGCTTGAAGAGGATGAAGATGGGATACTGAGAGAAGGTGAGACAAGAGAGTAAAGGACTGTTATGAAAAAGAAATACAGAAAGAAGAAAGGAAAGAAAGAAAGAATGATGGAAGGAAAGATAGGAAAAAGAAAGAAGGAAAGAAAAAGAAATAGAAATAAATAAAGAAAGAAAGAAGGAAATAATGTATCTTAAAGTAAAAACTGAAAGTGAAAGGCCAATGGAAATTATTATTTCTGAATGGTAATATAAAGAGTTATGCTAGAATGTTTATGATTCTTCCTTTGTCAAAGAAAGAAAATGTTATTTGCTTTTTTCACAGCATCTTATTATTTCTGAGTTTGAGACAAAAATGGAATTTTATGAGATGAAAGTTGTTTTTACCTATTGAGAAAGATGAGTGAATGAATGTTGTTCTCCCTAAAATTATTTGAACACTGGAAAGAGGGAGGACTTATTGTCGGCTATAAGTGGAAAAAAAGATATGTGTAGTGTTTGATACCAATAAAGAACATCTATAAATGTAATATTTAAAAAAAAGTACAAGAGTATTTGGGAGTGAGCATGACCATTTAATATAGTGAGGGTTTGAACTGTTTGGAAGACAGTGAAATGAATAAATGGTAAAGTACATAGAAGCAGTATACACACACACACACACACACACACACACACACACACACACACACACACACACACACACATATATATATATATATATATAAACAAATATAGACGAAAAGCCACCAGCTAGACGATAAATATTGTTTAATAACAAAACTTGTACAGCTAAAACGTACTTCGAACAAACTTGCGACAAACTTAAAACGCCAAATAGAAACACTTAAAAAACAAGAAAAGAATTAAATGTGAGCGCTTTCATTTAAATATTTTAAACTTCCTCAGACAAAAAACATCTATTACATCACTTCCTTTTATAACCTTCACAGAAAATTGCGCCAAAATCAAATTCAAATTGGAGCATGCTCAGTAGCTAAAAAATGGGAAATAGAATTTCTAAATACAATTCAAGGAATGCTTAAACAACAGCAATTGAATACTAAAAAGACAGTAATAATACATTATATTATATAAAAATTTAAAAACTAATAATTTAGATCATTCTTTTTATATAAATCATGAAATCACAACTTCTCCGACCCTTAACATTTATAAATTATTAAATATTAAATAATAAAATGTCACAACTAATATATTCCATATAGTAAATTATCATATAACATATATTATTATTACATAGCTTCCTCCATATACACTCAAAATGATTAAAATACTTAAAATTAAATATTAAATTAATCTTGAATTTTATTACGAGTCAATGCTTTTAATTTTAAAATTGGCCCTATAGAACTTCTTTCATTTAAGCCTGGCATACAATCAGCTTGTAATTTAATTTGCCAGGTAAGTTCTCTTTCTTCTAAAATTAAGTTCCACGGGGTTCTTTCTTCTATTTCCACTTGATCTATTACCATATAATTAAAATTATGATATTACATTCATTTATATGTTTTGCTAGCGCGTTATTTAATTTTTTATTTTTTATGGCATATTCATGCTCATAAATTCTCTGAGTGAATGTTCTCTCAATTTTTCCTCCGTAAAAGGAGAAACAAGAATTACAACTTGCAAGGTAAACAACTGCTTTAGATTTACAGTTAAACTTCTTTTTAATATAATACTTCTTATCACGTATAGTGAAACAATCTCCTTCTTGAATTTTAAAGCACCATTTACATGCTCCACATCTATAGTTTCCACTCTTCACTTTTTTACACATTCCTATATTATTATTAGATTTTAATAAATCTTTAAAACATTTCCCTTTCCTATAAACTATTTTTGGAGATTGACCTATATGGTTTTATATTGGGCATCTCCAAATACGGTTTCCCAGTTATTATGAAAGACTTCTTTTAATATTTGATAATCTTGTGAAAAAGTGATAACTAAGGCTTTTGAAAATTCTTCTATTCTAGTATTCTTATTTTTACTAGATGTATCTAAACTTATGGTAGTCTCTCTATCGTCAAACCTACTTAAATCTCCATTACTTGCAGCATCAGTGACAACTTCACTTTTACCTTGCAAAATTGGTTTAAAATGACCATTTTCTCTTTTTTCAATAACTTCTAAAATTAATTTGTTTATTAACCACATTGGGTATTCCTTATTAATAAACATTCTCCTTAAATATTCACATTCATTTAAGAAATCTGTATATCTTGTAATAATTTGTGCAGCTCTCACCAATTGACCTTTAATTACAGATCTTTTTTGGTGCTCAGGGTGTGCATTGGATCCCTGTGGCTCAGGTATGCTCCTAGCTTAGCACAGCTAGGCAAGGGGGTGTATCTTAGTCTGCCTAGCACTCTGTACATTGCCTAAGTGGTTGGGTACACCATGCACCATGTTTTAAAGAAAAAAAAAGGTAAACCAGGAAATAGCAGCTCTGTGCACATTTGAGCAGTGTGTTTGCACGACACACCCCTGGACTTAAACAGGAAGGCAATGGGAAGGGAAAACACTAGCAGGTGAAATGTATCAGAACCAGCCAATTACACAGGCAGCAGACTAGCCCTGCCCAGAACACTGCTATAAACTATGCAAACACCTTCACTCCTGGTTTTTCCCATACTCTACACCACCAGTGTATACAAGTGGGGAACTTTTAACAAACAAAACTACAAAATGATAGGGGCTGCAGCAGGCAACATACAACATGTGCAAGAGGCAGAGGGTGGTGAGGATGTGAATGCTGCCGTCCAACCCACAGTGAGGAGATGGAGAAGAGTGTACAGACCCAGAGTAACCTACCAGGGGCTACATGAGCTTTAGATAGTGGAGTGCTATGGGGTGGACAGGGACCTCCTACAGCAAATTGTTGAGCTGTGCCGGCCATGCCTGACACACCGAACTGACAGAGAGGAACCCATCCCAGTGGATACCAAGGTATGTGTAGGCCTATGAATACTAGCCACAGGTACCTCCCAAAGCACAACTGGGGATAACATGGGGATCTAACAGGCATCAGCATCCAGAGTATTCTACCAGTCCCTGGATGCCATGTCACTACATGAGAATGAGCACATATATTTCCTCAACACCTGTGAGGTGTTGGCCAGCAATATGCGTCTCTTCCACCAAATAGCAGAATAACCTGAGGTAATGGGTGCTATAGACTGCATGTACATACATATCAAAGCACCACCCAGTGATCAGGGTAGGGCCTACATCAACTGCAAGAGCCTCCTCTCCATCAACTGCCAGGTTGTGTGCGATGCCCATGGCATTATAATAAATCTGTGTGCTGGCTGCCCTGGAAGCTGTCATGATTCCCACATCTGGCATCTGATGCAGCTGTACCAGAGATTTGCCAGTGGAGACATCCCCTAAGGTCACCTAGTGGGGGATGCTGATTACACACTGGAGCCATGGATGATGACACCCATCAGAAATTCACACACACCCGAACAAGAACAATATAATGAGGCACATGCACAGACCAGACTTATAATAGAGCATGTGTTTGGAATGCTCAAGTCACAGTTCCAGTGGGTGGACACATCCGGTGGAGCCTTGCAGTACTCACCAGCTACATGTACTGAAATTGTTATGGTATGTGCCAAGCTACACAATATGATCCTGTGGAAACAGCTGCAGTAGGAACAGCATGGGGCAGGGCCACACAGCCCCCCACCAGTGCCAATGCCTGCACAGGCACAGAGTGATTCAGAGGGGGATCAACCTGAGCTTACCCCATTAGGCAGATGGAGGCATGCCCAGTATGCCCTGGCCTTGGAAAAGAGGCAACACATAGCACATACACTGATGGAGTAGGGACCCAGGGAATGACACCTCTCTCTGACTTGCACATACAGTAAAAGGGATGCCAAACATGACACTACCTTTGCTCAACCATGTATAGGGAGTGTGCTAAGTGCATCCGACATGGGCAACCCTCCAGCATCATCCTCAATACTGGCACACCCACAAGGTAAGTCAATCAACCTACCAATTGCCGAATTGAGTAGAATGTGTTGTTACCTGTATCTATGGTATGGATGTGAGCATGCAAGGGAATTGGGTGGCTGAATGGTATGGCAGCAGATAGTAGACACCCACAGTGGCACCATGACATCTGTAACAAATACTGGAGTCACCATAGAAGCCAGTACTACACAGGGTGACAAAACCCACTGCAAGAAATGTGCTGAGTGACATGTGTGCCCATATGACTCACATATGCCAGTCAGGGAGATTCACATACCCAAAACAGTCTCAGCCAGCAGGACAGGTGTAGACAAACACAAACAGAGCCTGTGCTATGGCCTCTGAATAATGCCTATGGGTAACCTCCCCTCTCCAGATCTACACAGAAAGACTACAGCAGGACAGGAGGTGGAATGTTAGTTCTAAAGGGTAGGAAGTCAGACACTAATATGTAGGGCAACCTAAGCTAAGACCTGCATTACAATGATATGCCCCTAGTCAGCATGATAGGTTAGAATACAGAATGAAATGGAGAACCTGAAATACCAGAACAGACCTAATAAATGTGTACAAGTGCCAGGTGTGCCCCCATCATATATAGAGATGTAGAAACAGTAAGATGTGCTCTCCAATCATGTGTAGAAATGTAAAAACAGTCAGGTGTGTGTCCCCCAATCATTTGTAGAAATGTAGTAACAGTCAGGTGTGTGTGTCTCCAATCCTGTGTAGAAATGTAAAATAAGTCAGGTATGTCTCCCCCACAACCCTATGTAGAAATGTAGTAACAGTCAGGTGTGCCCCCTACTCCCATGTAGACATTTATTGTACTGTCTTTAAATGTGGAGGAATGTAAATTATTTTATGACTTCTATCATTTGCCAAAGATCTAATGCTAAAATCAAGGGTTGTAAGCCTGAAAACTGATAGTCAGATAACAAAAAGTGATGTCATCCTGCCGGCTACCCCAGCATAATATTTGAAATATTAATTTAAGAACTGTCTGAGAGAGAGAGAGGCTGTGCATTTTGTATTTTGTCTTTGTACCTGAAACCATCACCTGGAAGACCCACTCACCACATATATCTTACCTGGCTCTGTAAGGAAGTTAACTAGGGTACAGTAGTTTCTCTCAGATTCAGACAGGAATGTAGTGAAGTATAGCTTAGATGTTTTCTTTATTTATTTGAGACTGTCCTGTAATGTTGTTTTAAATGTTTCCTGTGATTTTGAACTCTGATGTAACTGTGATTATTTACAGAACATTTTCTTGTTCTGCATTATTTATTATTAAATATATTTAAACCTTTCATTGTGGCTGATCTGTGTAGAAAAACATATTTATGTTCTGAGAGTACTTGCATATTTATTTGGTGACAATGTGTGGGCCACTCCTAAGAGCCTTGGTCTTGGTCAAACTACCTTTTGTATTGATAACATTACACAGTAAGATTGGACACTCTTTGTTAAGGGCCTTAAAGTAACAATAAAGAGTTGGCTGGTGACAGTAATAACTACATTATAGTCTGTGGGCAAAAGGGGGCATAGCTAGTAAACATGTGCCAGCCTTTCCCAGGTGTGTGTGTGTGTGTATAAATTATATATCAAAGAGTGTGAGTATCATCTACATGGGCAGGGACATGAAGCACTGGTTGGACAGAGAGGGTGCTGGAGGTCTTGGGTCAGCCACTCAAATGAGATCTCAACTCTATAGCTGTGCCAGTGGGGAGTCTTATTGGGGATCTGGAGAAAGAGGGAGAAACCACTCCTAGGCTGACTGTGGTCTCTGTGTGCTCTTAAGGGGAAACTGCACTTTCCTGTGTGTGTACTTGTGATCCTCCCAGTGTGTACATCCCCCACTGTTGCCAGTGATGAGAATTGAGGCTGCTTGTACCAGGCCAGTGGTTGGGCATCACATACACTAAGCATGAAAAGAATTGCCATTTTTGGTTAAGTTGCTTGTACATTGGGGCTGAAATGATTTTGGAACTTTGAAACAAATAATAATGTTATTAAAGAAAATGCAAATAAAACTGTTACAGTAGAGAAATTATGCTTTCTGATTAAGAACAAAAGGAATGTGTAAATACAGAAATGTAAGTTTCAAATGTCTCAGTTATGGGAATGGATTTTACCATACATAAAAAATATAATATGTTGCCAACTGAGTCTAAAGAAGTGTTTGAAGAGGATGAAGATGGGATACTGAGAGAAGGTGAGACAAGAGAGTAAAGGACTGCTATGAAAAAGAAATACAGAAAAAAAGAAGAAAGGAAAGAAAGAAAGAATGATGGAAGGAAAGATAGGAAACAGAAAGAAGGAAAGAAAAAGAAATAGAAATAAAGAAAGAAAGAAGGAAATAATGTATCTTAAAGTAAAAACTGAAAGTGAAAGGCCAATGGAAATTATTATTCCTGAATGGTAATATAAAGAGTTATGCTAGAATGTTTATGATTCTTCATTTGTCAAAGAAAGAAAATGTTATTTGCATTTTTCACAGCATCTTATTATTTCTGAATTTGAGACAAAAATGGAATTTTATGAGAAGAAAGTTGTTTTTACCTATTGAGAAAGATGAGTGAGTGAATGTTGTTCTCCCTAAAATTATTTGAACACTGGAAAGAGGGAGGATTTATTGTCGGCTATAAGTGGAAAAAAAGATATGTGTAGTGTTTGATACCACTAAAGAACATCTATAAATGTAATATTTAAAAAAAGTACAAGAGTATTTGGGAGGGAGCATGACCATTTAATATAGTGAGGGTTTGAACTGTTTGGAGGACAGTGAAATGAATAAATGGTAAAGTGCATAGAAGCAGTATACACACACACACACACACACACACACACACACACACATATATATATATATATATATATATATATATATATATATATATATATCTATATATACATGGTTCCCCTTCACAATCTCGAATTACTGAATGCTCGAAATTCAGTAACTCGAGACTGTAAAGTCGAAAACCCATAAGCGCGAATCTGCATAAGCGCGAATTGAAATATCTCAAATTCGCACTTATGCATGTCAGCTACAGGATGGGAAGTGTGTGAGTCGGGATGTTTTACGGAAGTGAAGGTAAGTGAGTGTATGTGTGTGTTTTGTAAGTTGTGTGTGTGTGTGGATTAGGGTAGGGAGGTGGGACTATGAGTGTGAGTGTTGGATGTCTGTATTTGTGTGTGTGTGTGTGTGTGTGTGTATGTGTGTGTGTGTGCGAGGCAGTGTAAAATGTGTGTGTTGTTTTTTATTTTGTGTATTAGTGCGATCTCGGAGTTAGAATATACAAGGGGGGGTGCAGGGGGGGCTTGCCCCCCTGCATGTAGTGTAGGGCTTGTAGTTTATGTGATGTGGGTTGTGTGGTGTATGTGTTCTGTATATTTGGGGTTTTTTGTGGGTTTCGGGATTTTTGTTGGTTTGACTTTACAGTCTCGAGTTACTGAATTTTTGAGTATTCAGTAATTCGAGATTGTGAAGGGGAACTCCATATATATATATATATATATATATATATATATATATATGTGTGTGTGTGTGTGTGTGTGTGTGTGTGTGTGTGTGTGTGTGTGTATGTGTGTGTGTGTGTGTGTGTGTGTGTGTGTGTGTGTGTGTGTGTGTGTGTGTGTGTGTGTGTGAGATCAAAAGAGCTGATGAGAAGGTGGTGTAGGAAAAACATTATAGACATATAAGGGCTACAACAGAAAAGCAAGTAGATTACTTTGTGTTCAAACTTGTTTGAAAATGTGGCAGCATGTTCTCAAATAGTCAGTTACTCAGATCACAAAGCAGTATCCATGAAGCAGACTGAAAATATTATTAGAAGAGAGACAATAAAGGGTTAATAGAGAATACATATTACTTAAAAAAGCCTGACATGCAGTTACGTTTTGATAGACTGAAGAATGATCATGCGGATACCTGGTTTTGCTATAAAATGGGGGACGGTGTATGATTTGCAGAAATATACCCCCGAATTCTGCAAGCCTTGCACAGCATGCAGGAGCTCCAGCAGGCAATATGTCTGCCATGAGATCCAGGAATAGCCTGTAGGGGGTGTGCATGAGCACTCCTGCACTAGTCCTGCACAGACTTGGCCCCTGTATGCAAATTACCCCATTTGCAGGAGAAATCCATGCAAATGAGGTGAATTTGCGATCCAGGAAGCTAGAAACTGGCCGTGCAGGACTAGTGTAATCTGCAGAAAAGTACTCCGCCAGTAACGGAGTACATTTCTGCAAAGTCCAAAACGGAACCATGACAGCAACAAATAAAGGGTGCATATCATCTAGCAATCATGCCAATGGCCAATTATAAGGCCATTGGCATTGAAAACAGTTTAAAAATCAACTTACATTTTTTTAGCCAATCTCGGCGGTTTAAGCGTAGGGCAGCAGCGTGCTAACGGGATCAGGCAAAAAATAAAACAGAAACCCAATAAGTATTCTAACCAAAATCATTATTCTGCCATTATAGTCAATGGCAGGATGAAGACAACATGGCCAGTGAGTAGTGGTTGCTAAGGGGGAAGGCTCAATGTGAGACATGTAACTATGCATTAGCAGACAATCCTATGCAAATGAGGAGAATGATAGTGAATCCCAGATTTCCCCAGCATGCTAGTCAGCTCCCAACAGTGTAAGAGCAGGAATAGCTTGGTACAAGCCTAGGAGTTAGCTGACATCATAGGGGGGGTTTCAGGCATACTGCAAGCGGATTGGATCCCTGTAGCTCAGGTATGCTCCTAGCTTAGCACAGCTAGGCAAGGGGGTGTATCTGAGTCTGCCTAGCACTCTGTACATTGCCTAAGTGGTTGTGCACACCATGCACCGTGTTTTAAAGAAAAAAAAGGTAAACCAGGAAATAGCAGCTCTGTGCACATTTGAGCACTGTGTTTGCGCGACATGCCCCTGGACTTAAACAGGAAGGCAATGGGAAGGGAAAACACTAGTAGGAAGTTAATCAAGGAGAACTAGCATAGCTTGCAGGTGAAATGTATCAGAATCAGCCAATTACACAGGCAGCAGACTAGCCCTGCCCAGAACACTGCTATAAACTATGCAAACACCTTCCCTTCTGGTGTTTCCCATACTCTAAGCCACCAGTGTATAGAAGCAGGGAACTTTTAACAAACAAAACTACAAAATGATAGGGGCTGTAGCAGGCATCATACAACAACATGTGCAAGAGGCAGAGGGTGGTGAGGATGTGAATGCTGCCAACCAACCCACAGTGAGGAGATGGAGAAGAGTGTACGGACCCAGAGTAACCTACCAGGGGCTACATGAGCTGGAGATAGTGGAGTGCTATGGGGTGGACAGGGAACTCCTACAGCAAATTGTTAAGTTGTGCCGGCCATGCCTGACACACCAAACTGACAGAGGGGAACCCATTCCAGTGGATACCAAGGTATGTGTAGGCATAGGAATACTAGCCACAGGTACCTCCCAAAGCTCAACTGGGGATAACATGGGGATCTCACAGGCATCAGCATCCAGAGTATTCTACCAGTTCCTGGATGCCATGTCAGCACATGCCAGTGAGCACGTATATTTCCTCAACACCCATGAGGTGTTAGCCAGCAATATGCATCTCTTCTACCAAATATCAGAATGCCCTGAGGTAGTGGGTGCTATAGACTGCATGCACATATGCATCAAAGCACCACCTGGTGATCAGGGTAGGGCCTACATCAACTGCAAGAGCCTCCCCTCCATCAACTGCCAGGTCATGTGCGATGCCCAGGGCATTATAATAAATGTGTGTGCTGGCTGCCCTGGAAGCTGTTACGATTCCCACATCTGGCATCTGAACCAGTTGTACCAGAGATTTGCCAGTGGAGACATCCCCAAAGGTCACCTAGTGGGGGATGCTGGTTACACACTGGAGCCATGGCTGATGACACCCATCAGAAATGCACACACACCCGAACAAGAACAATATAATGAGGCATACGCACAGACCAGACCAGACCTATAATAGAGCATGTGTTTGGAATGCTCAAGTCACGGTTCCAGTGGGTGGACACATCCGGTGGAGCCTTGCAGTACTCACCAGCTACATGTACTGAAATTGTTATGGTATGTGCCAAGCTACACAATATGATCCTGCGGAAAGAGCTGCAGCAGGAACAGCACGGGGCAGTGCCACACAGCCCCCCACCAGTGCCAAGGCCTGCACAGGCACAGAGTGATTCAGAGGAGGAACAACCTGAGCTTACCCCATTAGGCAGATGGAGGCATGCCCAGTATGCCCTGGCCTTGGAAAAGAGGCAACACCTAGCACATACACTGACGGAGTAGGGACCCAGGGAATGACACCTCTCTCTGACTCACACATACAGTAAAAGGGATGCTAAACATGACACTACCTTTGCTCAACCATGTATAGGGAGTGTGCTAAGTGCATCCAACATAGGCAGCCCTCCAGCACCATCCTCAATACTGGCACACCCACAAGGTAAGTCCATCAACCTACCAATTGCCAAATTGAGTAGAATGTGTTGTTACCTGTATCTATGGTATGGATGTGAGCATGCAAGGAAATTGGGTGGCTGAATGGTATGGCAGCAGATAGTAGACACCCACAGTAGCACCATGACATCTGTAACAAATACTGGAGTCACCATAGAAGCCAGAACTACACAGGGTGACAAAACCCACTGCAAAAAATGTGCTGAGTGACATGTGTGCCCATATGACTCACACATGCCAGTCAGGGAGGTTCACAAACCCAACAACAGTCTCAGCCAGCAGAACAGGTGTAGACAAACACAAACAGAGCCTGTGCTATGGCCTCTGAATAATGCCTATGGGTAACCTCCCCTCTCCAAACCTACACAGATAGACTACAGCAGGACAGGAGGTGGAATGTTAGTTCTAAAGGGTAGGAAGTCAGACACTAATATGTAGGGCAACCTAAGCTAAGACCTGCATTACACTGATATGCCTCTAGTCAACATGATAGGTTAGGATACAAAATGAAATGGAGTACCTGACATACCAGTACAGACCTAATAAATGTGTACAAGTGCCAGGTGTGCCCCCCATCATATATAGAGATGTAGAAACAGTAAGATGTGCCCCCCAATCATGTGTAGAAATGTAAAAACAGTCAGGTGTGTGTCCCCCATTCCTGTGTAGAAATGTAGTAACAGTCAGGTGTCCCCCCCTAATCCTGTGCAGAAATGTAAAATCAGTCAGGTGTGTCTCCCCCACAACCCTATGTAGAAATGTAGTAACAGTCAGGTGTGCCCCCTACTCCCATGTAGACATGTAGAAACAGTCAGGTGTGCCCCTACCCCCAATCCAGTGTAGAAATGTAGTAACAATTAGGTGTGCCCTCCCTAATCCTGTGTAGAAATGTAAAATCAGTCAGGTGTGTCCCCCCACAACCCTATGTAGAAATGTAGTAACAGTCAGGTGTGCCCCCCTCACTCCCATGTAGACATGTAGAAAAAGTCAGGTGTGCCCCTACCCCCAATCCAGCATAGAAATGTAGTAACAGTTAGGTGTGCCCCCTCAATTCTGTGTAGAAATGTAGTAACAGTCAGGTGTGCCCCCCTCAATCCTGTGTAGAAATGTAGTAACATGTATGAGTAGGTATAATACAAGTGGAGATTCCCAGAGGTGGCCAAGGTAGCAGGATAGGTTGTAGCATTTGCACAATATGCAGGTCTGTGTGTGTTAGGATAGTGTGTATTTCATAATGTGTGAGAGTGGTCAGTATGTATGCATGTTGAGGTAAGACCTGGTGGCCATTACCCACTACTGCTGATGACAGGGACAGGCCCTCACAACTGCAGTGCCAAAGACAATCCCAACCAATATAACACATGCTAGCAGTAAGCCATTCTATATGTATAGTGGTAATATGTGTCACCATCTGAAAGACTGACATGGCATGGCTGTTGGGTTAGATATACAAGCAGTACACAAGGGAAAGTACCCCAGATATACAGTATATATTGTGTTACTATGAAATGGAGACACCCTTGGAATTGTACATACAGGTATGCATCACAGCAACTGGACCTGTAGTAGGGGATACCGGTGATGTCTGCCCGAACACTTGCAGATCACAAAGGAGGTAGGACTGATGTAATGGGAAACAGCTGATGTACCTGCACATGCCAGCATAACTGGAATGCCCCATGCATATCTGTGTGTCAGATGCAAGTAGTGTCCATAGCACACATGCACCCAGCTCACGCAAATACCACCCACAGGCACCTCTCTGGTCATATCCCTGCTGTGAGGAAAGGGTACAATAAGACCACACCTGTATATGGCAACAGTGGAAGACTGCAGCATGCAGTGCAGGTGTCCCATGCAGGTGTGTCCCTAGCTGTAAGTAGTACCCTGCCAGCATCTGCACCACCTGATCAAAACTGATAGAAGGCATTGGCATGAGCACCACTAATCGCACCTACCCTGTCACCCCAGGTGAATATACTGTATGGTGGTCTGGGCTGTAGGGCTGACAGAATGCAATGCCCTGACACATCTGGCCTGCAGCAACAACTAATGCCCCACAGGCTTCTGCCAAAGGCCTGTGTCTCACACATACTGCCAATGCATGTTATGTCATGGACACCCAAATAACAACACTTATTTATTTTATTTTATTTTACATTTGTTAACCAGGAAAGTCAGACTGGATACATATCCATTTTCAGCAGAGGCCCGGGGTGAAAAGCTCCATGTTATGAAAGAATTTAGTAACAACAACAATAAAAATGTAGGTATTTAGTAACAATAAAAATGTAGGTTACAGGATATCTAAAATTTAACAATAAATCTATTTACAAAAGTTTAGTAACAATTAAAGAAAGAAAAATGCAGGTTGTAATGATCTCTAGAACGTTAATAGGTCAAAGACAAAAGTCATCTGTAGGCTACATATAGATAGGACATAAAAAACATTGTCTTTGAAGCAGTGAATACAGAGAAATCAATCTTTTAAGAGAGGTGTATCTGTAAGATAAGCATTTTCAGTTAGAAAGCAAGGAAGATAAGAAAGAGAAGGTTATTTAGGTTGGAGGGATTATAATTAGTGTGGGCAGAAATAGTAAGTTATAGAGGGAGAAAATGGTAATAACATCTGTGAGCTAAGTTTGGTTTAAAAAGTTTGTTGGTGTGTTTTTGGGTTAGTTGGGGTTTTGATAAGAGCACAACTATTTTTTGACTACCTCAGTATCATTTTTGTATAGTTTAGTCGGGGTTTAGATAAGGACATAGCCAGAGTCTGTGCATGTGTGTCTTTAGAGATATTTTGAATTGAGGCAAGGAGCTGTTAGAGGTTACTTCTGGAGGAAGGGAGTTCCATTTTTTACATAACACAGTCCACAGAAGCCATATTCAAGGCCATGTGGACAAACCACAGTAACATGCCCACCATGTCCCACTGCATGAACTGTGGTACAACACTAACACACACCTGTGATGGGGTGATGCCCTTAGGGAAAGTATCAGAGAATGCATGCATAATGTATGGAAGAGGTTACAATAACAGAGGGGGGTGGGAGCATGGATAGCATGGAATGTGCAGGGTCTGACACCAAGCTGTGTGCAAACACTATCCCTGACTGAAAACACATACATGGATGGCTACACACCTGCCCATACACCACAATAGTGTAAATGTCCTGACCCATGGCCCCTGCCTCTGGCTAACCTTTTCAAATCTATACAGCTGTGAGGCATTGCCACAGCAAGATAAGCCCATACTCTCATGTTGATGGGCACACAAGTATGGGATCCTCTGCCAGCATTGTCCCAAGATGCTAAACGGGATACACAGACCCAGCATCAAGTGTCTGCAGCTACCCCTCCAGAATGGCATAACTTACCATGAATATGTAGGTGTCTGCCCACAATACCTGACACAGCTGCAGTCACGGTTGTCCCCCAAGACATCACAGTGAGCAAGAATGTCTACCTGACAGTACATGAGGACAGAAAACATCACTGTGTATAACAATATACATGTCTGAATATCTCTGCTAACAGCAGTACCATGCAGCTAAAGCAGCACAGACACAATCACCTACAGTACAACCTATCCCCTGCACAGTTTGTCCCCATATTGCCAAATGATCGACAGATACCCAGCAGAAACAGTATGCTACCTGTAAGTGTACAACACAAAGGTCTATACTGCAGTACAAACTAACTGGAATCGATCCACGCATTCAATACAGAAGGGTATACTGAGCATGCTCACACACTTAGAGAAATGAAGCCAATGTCAGTCAACAGCACACTGAAAGGTCATACTGGGCATGCTCACACACTTAAACAAATGAAGGTCATGTCTGCAAACAATAGTGGACCAGACATATCTGGCAGTTGCAGATGTTAGTGCAGACACCCTTCAGTATGCACCACTCATGCTTTGCACACACAGTGGATAGGAATACAGGTATATATCCAAGGATGATATACTATAATAAGCCAAAAGTAGATGTACATAGATGTGTGGAAGAGAGTGACTGTCATAAGGGGCCATCCATTATGAGGCCTGTCCCACCCAGCACACAGCCAAATGGTTACAACCACATGAGGTTCAGATATCACTCACTCTAGACCTTAGCCACTGGTATCTGTCAGCATTATGGACTATGTGGTGCAAGTGCTAGCTGTGCAAAATGACTGTACAAGGAAGTAGTCATCTAGCAGCTGTACACATGTACCTGTGGAATACAACCCTGCGTGTGCCTGCATGTGGTGTGTCAACCTCTAGATGAATGAGTTATGGCCTATGCACACACTGCCCTCCCCATAGGCCTACTAGGACAAGCCTGCTGCAGTCATCCACTTTGAAATACACCCTTGTGAAAGGTGAAGACCAGTAATCTCCATGGCAAATCCTATAACTGTATACTTCTGTAGTGTGATAAACTAGGTAAGTAGGAGTTCTAATCCCAGACATAGCAACTGTGTTTGTGTCTCTGTCTGTGTAGAGAGGAATGCTTTTTAAGCTAGTCACATTCACTATAATTCAAATGCCCTACTTTGGCAAGGCTGCTGATGTCATGCACTGTGAAATACACATTTCAGAAAGTTGTAGCTCAATAATCTCTGTGGTGCATCCTAGAACTGCGTCCTGCTGTATAGTGATAAACTAATTGCGTAGGAGTTCTAGTCCAGGACATGGCAACTGTGTGTCTGTCTGTCTGTATAGAGAGCAATGCTTTTTAGGCTAGTCACACTCACTACACTTCAAATGCCCTACTTTGGTAAGGCTGCTGATGTCATACACTGTGAAATACACCTTTCGGAAAGTTGTAGCCCAGCAATCTCCGTGGCATGTCCTATAACTGCATACTGCTGTTGTGTGATAAACTAGTTAGGTAAGAGTTTTAATCCCAAACATGGGAACTGTGTGTGTCTCTGTCTGCGTAGAGCAGTGCTTTTTAGGCTAGTCACACTCACCACAATTCAAATACCCTACTTTGGCAAGGCTGCTGATGTCATACACTGTGAAATACACCTTTCGGAAAGTTGTAGCTCAGTAATCTCCATGGCGCATCATATAACTGCGTACTTCTGTAGTGTGATAAACTACTTAGGTAGGAGTGCTAATTCCAGGCATAGCAACTGTGTGTCTGTGTAGAAAATAATGCTTTTTAGACTAGTCACACTCATTACAATTCAAATGCCCTACTTTGACAAGGCTGCTGATGTCATACACTGTGAAATACACCTTTCAGAAAGTTGTAACCCAGTAATCTCTGTGGCACATCAAATAACTGTGTACTGCTGTAGTGTGATAAACTAATTAGGTAGGATTTCTAAACACAGACATGGCAACTGTGTGTGTTTCTCTGTGTAGGGAGCAATGCATTTTATGCTAGTTGCACACACTATGATTCAAATGCCCTACTTTGGCAATCCTGCTGATGTCATTCACTGTGAAAATACACCTTTGGGGAAGTCGTACTCCTGTATTCCTCATGCTGTGTCCAATAACTGCTTCATGCTGTAGAGTGATATAGAACACTGGTAGGTGTTCTCTTCCCACACATGGCAGTTGTGGATGTTATGTGTGTGTTTCTATGTCTGTGCAGGGAGCAATACATTTTACACTAGTCACACTTACTACAATTCAAATGCCCTACTTTGGCAATCCTGCTGATGTCATTCATTCTGAAATACACCTTTGGGGAAGAAGTATTCCAGTAATCCCCATGATGTGTCTTATAGCAACTTCATGCTGTAGAGTGATATAGAACTCAGGTAAGGGTTCTATTCCCACACATGGCAGTTGTGGGTGTTTTGTGGGTGTTTCCATGTCTGTGTAGGTATCAATGCATTTTAGGCTAGCCACACTCACTACAATTCAAATGCCATACTTTAGCAATCCTGCTGATTTCATTCATTGTGAAATACACTTTTGGGAAAGGAGTACTTCAGTAATCTCTGTGGTGCGTCCTATAACTGTGTAGTTCTGTAGTGTAATAAACTAGTTAGATAGGAGTTCTAATGCCAGACATGACAGGTGTGTCTGTATTTGTAATTCATATCCTGTGTGGAGGGGACTGTGAGTGTGTAACAACTGGACTCAATGTGGAGAGGGTTTTGCAAATTTCTTATATGGTGGCCCTAGTATATATCACAATTCCTACCATACAGGGATAACAGATGTGAAATATGCAAGAGGCTGGGGTGCAAGTCCATAACCCTACATGTGACATCAAGGCCAGGCAAACAAAGTTAACAACCCTAGTATTACCCAGAGAACACTCTCAACCCATGTCTCATACACACACACTTGCCTAGGCAACAGCCTCTATGTTGGTAGTACCCTGCATATTGCCCACTGATAGTAACCATGGTGTGATTGGAGTGGGCTACAGATGGCATGGCACCCTGTCCATCTGTCCAATAGGCACATATATGCCAACACTGCACCTTCCCTATGTTCCCAACTAGACACCTGCAACACCTGTGATGCCATCAAATATAACCCACAAAGGACATACCATGCCTGAAAAACATGCCCTGTATGGACAGATGCCACTGACACCAGGGAATGCTGGTATCATGCTATCAGTGTAGGTGCAGGGTAAATCTAGTGTACATTAACAGTTCCCACCACATGAGGCCAGAATGGGCACATCTGATGATAACAATCTGTGTACACAACATGGGACAGATACCCCAGGTGCAGTTCCACATGTCACTGTACATGCATGTGGGAGGTGTGCACATTCCAGACACCATCCATGTCATGGACTAGGGAACACATACATGGCAAGCAATGCACAGCATTGGCCACATGCAATAGTCACCCAGGTTTCTGGATGGTGAATACCATGCCCACCTGTGTGAGCAAATCCAGAAACTACACCCCTGAGCCACAATGCAGACCATTGCCATGTGGCCTGATGCCAAGGTATACCCATCACCCAGCTTTGTATAGCTGTCTGGCACAGTCGACCACTACATACCCGTGAAGCAATGCACCCATGCATGTCAGTACTGGTACTGTGTGTGTGTGTGTGTGTGTGTGTGTGTGTGTGTGTGTGTGTGTATGAGTGTGTGTGTGTGTGTGTGTGTGTGTGTGTGTGTGTGTGTGTGTGTGTGTGTGTGTGTGTGTGTTGTATGATGCGTATGATCACATTCATACTCACTACAACCCCCACTGGCATACTGAAGCATGCTGTCTGATGTCATACCTCTACATACCCTTTGCCCATATAACCTCTGTATGACCCTGGTGGTGCATGTGATACCTGCACAGTAATGTGTTGTGGCAATCTCACTAGTGATGAGTTGTATTCCTGGCCAAGTGTGTCAATGTGTGTGTGTCCCTGTGAGAGCGTGGCTGTGTTGATACTGGTACCTGTTTATGCAGACAGGCACGTGTACTACACCTACCATATAGCTACCATATTCCTGTTGCATATGTCACTCACCATAACATATACGTTTTGAGGGTTCCTCAACATGTAACCAATGTGGAGGATCCAATAACTGCATAGAAATGTGATAGCACTACATAGTTGTCAGGGGTTTGATATCCTGTGCTGGTATGTGTGTGACACAAACTTGCTTAAGTTTTACTCTCTCACTCCACCCTGACTTTTCTTTGCCTCTGTCTTCCTCTCTCACTCCCTCTCTGGTGGATGTGGAGACCTACACCTGCTTTGCTTAAGCAGCAACATGTGTATTTTAAGTGATGGTAATGATCAGCTGATGGTTTCTGCATGAATTGCAGCCCTCCTCTTGCTGATTGCATGCGGAACAGCTGTGGTAACATTCCTATTGCCAATTGCATGGAAACACACTCCAGTATCTAGGAACATCATGTTGGTGTTGGGCCTTTTCATTCACTGTGAAAAGGAACTTGTTCTGTTGTTTGGCAAACAGCATCTCAGATGGATTGGGGATTTACCTCTAACAATATACACTGTGGAAACAGGGCAACACACAGGATGGAGCTGTGCCTGACCTGACTACAGACTGTAAGTGCTGCTATACTGCATTTGGAGTAATTTTGGTTTAACAGGATGTGTGTAGATATGGCTGCCCTACATGTTTTAATACCTGCCATGTCAGTGCTATGTTTATGAGGAAACCCCATCTGTAGGATCATCTGCAGAATGGACAGTGTGTGGTGCCTTTTCTTTTATGTGTTACCCACAGAGCACCTATCTGTGAACTTCAGAAGGTAGTGTGAGGATTGCAGTCTGTAGATGGTGACAGCTGTGAGAGTTACTGACTTCATATCCCTCATAGGACATATATTGCAATAAACCCTGTCACAACAGTAAATGTATGAGGTTATCACAGCAACATGTCAATACTGGCACTGTGTATGTGCCTCCAGCTACAACTCTGTCAACCTCTGTATATATGTCATGCAGTAAGAGGTGCATATGTGCTGTACACCATAATTAGTGACATCATAACTGATAACAAGTCAGTGAGATATCAGACTGCTACACATGGAATGTATAGTAGGGGTTATATTTGATGACATAACCTAGACATTCTGTGGTTGTATGTACAGAACTGAGGTCTGTGTACTTAAGGTGAATGTGGACAGTGTGTGTATTGTTAATATGTACTTTGGCCTGTATACAGACTGTTGTAGATGTCATTGTTCTTGGTCCTGTTCTATCTGATGTTACATGTTGCTCCTACCCTATCGGCTTACATGTTTGTAGGGCCATACACACACATGTCCCATACCACAAACAGGCATCGGACCACACTGTGTAGTGGCCTAGTATATGTAGGGTTAGTGTGTGAGTGGCACATATGAGGATGGTGTTGAACAGATAGTCCATATACTATAATATTACGCTAGCTTACCATACGTGGCTGTGTTCACATTGGTTGTGGTTATGCACATTCACACTGATGTATCATACTCTGTGCTGTGACATGCCTGTAGAGCCTGCTATATATGTGGGTACATGTGCATTTCCCCATAGGAAATGTAGGCCAGTGTTGAGCCATTCTGCCTGTAGCCTGCACAGTGCTTTGTTACATGCCTAGCAGCTTAGTGTGCTTACCCAGTGAGATGTCTTGTCCAGATACTTGCCACATGTACTGCTTCTGGGCCTCCCTTAACAGTCATTTATGTCATACAGAGCAGTGGTATGCTGTATAGATGTATGTCAATATCTAGTGGGTAGTATATGTCCATGACACCTATGTACCAGTGGTTATTATGTGTCAGGACTGACACAGGTGTGTGAATGCATAACCTATGGGGGCAAATGTATACCAGTCATTATGTGTTATACCCATCTACATGGCTGTTAACATCCATATTGTCAGGCTTGGTCCAAATGTCTTGCACTAAGGGGTTTTGTGTATACCTCTGGACTGCTCAGAGTGTGTCAGAATGTCCACATACATTGGCAAATATCTCTGCTGTAGTCTAAAGGAGCATCACATGCAAGCAACGGTACTGTACTATGATGTCCTTAGGATGTCTGTCAGTAGCCAATGGCACACATGTTAAAAGCAGATGTGACCTCCACACACACACACACACACACACACACACACACACACACACACCATATCTGTAAAGACAATCCCTATTACAGTAACAATAGTGTACAAATATACCTGCTATACATAACTGGCATCCCCTTGCACTACAAAGTTGGGACTATAGGGGCTGAGGTAGGGCTACACTCCATGTTCGGGAAATATGGCGAAAATATATATATATATATATATATATATATATATATATATATATATATATATATATATATATATATATATATATATATATATATATATATATATATATATATATATATATAATTATGCAGATATCTATATAGATATATACACATATACATATTGACATGTATAGATGGATATGTATATGTACATATATATGTATATATATATATATATATATATATATATATATATATATATATATATATATATATGTACACACACATATAAATACCCAGGTATATACATATACAGAGCAATATATATCTACACATATACAGATAGAGATACATATGCACATATACCTATGAATATCTACATATATATTGACAGTAGTAGGTATATCAGAATAGATATGTATGCACATGTGCATACATATATAGCTATGAACATATATCTATATATACATATAGATATATATATATATATATATATAAATATATATATATATATATATATATATATATATATATATATATATATATATATATATATATATATGTGTGTGTGTGTGTATGTACATACGAAGAGATGTACACATGGCCATATATATGTAGCACTATACAAATGTGTCTACAGACATGTGTATGAGTATACTTGTGTATGTACATGTAGACATATATATAGACCTATTATATGTATACAACCATATTGCTGTCATGCGTAAACCTCACGGTTGTGTATACCATCCCAGGTGTAGCTCACCATATGTATCTGCTATGTGCGCATTATGATAAAACAACATATGTGATGCAACAGTCATATTAATAAGGACTAGGAACTAAAGACAATTGTTCAATACTACTCACTATGTGTATTGACAGCTATAATGGTAAAACAATAACTGTCTTCACAGTGGTCATGGCATAGTGATTAAGTGTTATGACTTCATTGTACAGGGTCATGGGTTCAAGAGCTGTTTATTTTGTTGCTGGGTAGAATAAGGGCTGTCGGATACAGAGTGGTTAAGGCAGTTTTGAGCTGCTTTAAGTGGGTTTATGTGGGTTTGCATCAACCTAAGTAGTGCTGAGCTATGGGTAAATATACGGGTGCTTATACAGTGTAGGCATCACTTCCCAATGTGCAAATCAGCTTAGCTGTTATATTGCAGCAATGTTGATACTTGCTAAGCATGGCTTAGCCCTGGTAACCAGGACACACCACCCAGTCTGATACTCTGTAATAAGTGTATGTAATGCCATGTACAATACATGCACCTATGTGCTGTCATTACAGTAGCAAGGGGTGTGAGTGTCATGTGTGGGACACAGACATATATGAGGCCTGTACAGCAGTGTTATCCATGTGAATATGTTACATACAGGTGTAGTAGCCCAGGGTACATGCTGTCACTCTGGCATGTAGTGTATCATGGCAGTACTACTGTTGACAGTGCTAACCCAGGCAAGAGCAGAGTGCTAAATGTAGTACTGACAACAGGCACACCTGCAGCATAGCTGGGGACTGAGGCCTCCCTGTTGTATCCCTGGTGTGTTAGCTGTGTCACAGTATAAACCCCTTACTGTTTAATGATCCATCATGTGGAATGTAACTGCAGACTACCGTCTGTACAGCACATGTTAGTGAGAGCATCTGACATGTAGTTATGGCATACATATTGTTGTCAGATGTGTCTATCAACACACTCATGCTATTGCATAGCTACTTGCCAAGCTGATGACTGTCAGTCACTGTACAGATGTGCAGATGGCAGGTATCCAGCTGGGATATGTGCAGGCAACCTAAGCTTGATTGACACTGACATGTCTGCCCAACTGTGTAAGAAGTGGCACATATAGGAGATGTCAACCTGTATGCACCACATGTCATGGGTACCTACACTACACTACCACAGTCAACCGAACATGCTTGGATACAGGTCACCATCACAGACACTAACCATGTGTTGTACAACCCATGTCCCCTTGGACAATAGCTTACTACACAGCTATGACCACCTGCAGCGATGCACCCCTGTACTGACACATGTGTATGTGTGTGCATGACTGAGTATAGCAGTGTCTGTGTGTTAGCACACCTGTACTTGGAAATTCCATGAGGGCCTTCACAACCAATGCAACACCCATTACCATAGTCAGTTGTGGCTGCTGCTGAATGGGACATTACATGTACCCTGTTATGCTCCTCCCCACACGGGCTACACAATCCTTGCAGTACCAGAACAACAGTGTTTTACAAATGGGTTGATCGGCATGGGATACCCATTGTGTTCTGGCATGAGTGTGTAGTTGCTCGTGTCTGTATATCTGTAGGGTACAGCATTCTGAGGCCATATACTCCTATTACAATACCCATTGCCACACAGTAGTACAGATAGTGTTGTTGCTGCCCATAGGTGAGGCTTGACAATGCAACACCCTACTATGCATGTGGCATGTGCATGAGATGCATATCCCTGCAGTACTACTTTTGGGGTATACTATGGGTTATATCACAGTCACAGCCAGTGTGTGATGGTGGGTATGGCAGAGTGTCATCATGGGTTTCAGGGAGTACAATATCCACTGGGGAATGTGGGTGCTGTGTACACTGTCATTACACTAAGGTGCACCCAGTATATGTTCCATGTACCACATTATGGTTACCACTGTCACCATCAACCATACAGGTAACTGTTACCACAATCCAAGCCAATTATGCATGTGATGTGTGTAGCTTACCTGTAACACATTGGACACATGGTCAAGTTAATTAGCAGTGATAGGCCCTGGTATCTCAGATGTGTGTCTGGCTGTTATGTGTCTGTTAATGTGTATATGATGGTATGCCACACTATTTATTGTCCAAATGCACCCATTACATCACCCAGTAGCATACTGTACATGTCTGGTGATGTTCTGCATGTAACATGTAACCTGCAACACACCTCACCCTAAACGCTGTGTGGTGTGTGCAATGTAAGCCATACACTTCAGTATCACTACATAGATAGGTAGGGGTCTAGTCCCAGTGTTGCCAAGTAACAGTGTGCGTGTATGTGGATGGGTCTACATCAGGTTGCAGGGAATATATGCCTTAGCAGGTCACCTGTCCATGTGGCACAGGCAATAACTGTTTTAGTAACCTGTGACATGTGTTCAACTGTACTCCAGATATGTCACAGCCATGGAGTCACCACAGTGACATACCCTGTTGTGGAATATGACTGCAGACCATCATTGTGCTGACACATGTACACCTACAACACAAATGGATAACATTATAAGGACTTCAGTCAACCATTGTTACTAACAGCTATAATGCATCATTGCTGGATGGCTACACTACCTGCCATATATGCATTACACTTTACTCCTTACAACATGTTACACTGCAGTACTGTGGTACACTGTAGTACAGTCACTGTGTGCATCAGAACCATATCAGCCTGTCCCAGCATTGATGGTATGGATGACAGAGATGTGGCACAGTTATCATCATATGCACAGGGCATCCTTGTGCTGACACATGTACACCTACAACACAAATGGATAACAATATAGAGACCACAACCAACCAGTGTTACTAACAGCTATGAGGCATCATTGCTGGATGGCTACACTACCTGCCATATATGCATTATCCTTTACTCCTTACAACATGTTACACTGCAGTACCATGTTACACTGTAGTACAGTCACCATGTGCATCAGAACCATATCATCCTGTTCCTATATTAATGGTATGGATGGCAGGGATGTGGCACAGGTATCATCATATGCTCAGGGTGTGTTGTTGGTTTGCCAGAGGCCAAGGGTGTGCCATACATTTGACACCATGTGTGTGGGTGAGGGGTGTACTGTGGTGAGCTGGGCGAGGTGATGTGGTGTGTGTAGGTATGTCCTAGGTGTGTTTGCATAGTGTGTGGGTATGCATGCACACAGTTCTGCCATGTGGCTGCCCTACACAGATGTTTATGGACAACTGCAGACCATACCTGGCAAGGTGTGCAGTTAACTGCCTCCAGCCACGAACACATGAACTGTGACTGCCAGGGGTTCCATGGGCATGGCCAGGTACAGGCATTGATGTGTTACTCTCACCTGCTGATGACAAATGTTCGGTGGTAACAGGTCTCTCCTTGGACTGGCCATTACCATGTGCACGTGGTCTGCTGTAGTGTGGTGTGGACAGCACACCACCTGCACTGTCGGGGCTGCTTCTGCCACTATGGGAGCCCCTTGGTGTCCTAGCACATCCACTTTGACTGTCACCTGTAGCTGCTGGCCCATGTCCACGTGGGTATCACCACATCCCCACCACACATTGAAGCACGGACACACCATGGCTGATGAGGGCCATCATCTCACCATGCCATCTATCCATAAGCTTGGTATAAGCATGGTTGGCACCTGAGAGTTCATGGAGGTTGTCGCTTACAGATGCGAGAGTAGCCTTCTGCAGCCTCAGGCCCTGTCTGGTGTAACATTCCATATGTACCTGCACTGCCATAACAGCCTGAAACATGTGGCTGCTGGTACCAGCTACATCGCCTATGCAAGGAGCATTATGTCCAGTGGCCCTACCATGAGCATCCTGGGACATCCAGCTATGTGGTGACCTGCCAGACATCCAGCTATGCTTGCTGCGACTGGACACAGTAGGCATGGTTAGGACATTTTCCTGTGCACTGCCACCAAATTCCAGCTGTCCCTCCACTATGGCCCCTGGTTATGGGGTATGTGTAGGCACTGAAACTGTGTGTGGGATTGGGGTGGCTAAAAGGGGGATGTCAAATGTTGGTGCAGTGTTGGCCCCTGACAACCCCACCTGTGCCTCAACAGTACTATCATCGTCTTCGCTGTCTGTATGGACACCAACATCAGATTGCATGCAGGAGAGACCCTGGCCCACCTCGCCACCTGTGGGGGAAAACAATAGACACATTTTAAAACCTGTACAGCATTGCGTAATAGTACACACACACAGAAACACACACACACACATCCATAATACTTACTTGTCCATGGCTGTACAGGCAGTCCCACATATAAGTCCATGTGGTATCCCATCCTGCATCACACTTGTTAACATACACACATTGATAACACTCCTTAACATATCAGTCCTCTAAATGTCTACATAAGCAGACACACCACAAGACTTCTTAATACATTACCTACCTGACCTGTGTGCAGTGGTTTTACATGGCGTCACTGCTGTCATTTGGTATGCACCCTCTGTATGTTCAGACATCATGAGCATGGGCCCTATATGTATAGGCTACTATGTTCTATACATAATATCATGCACGTGTGTGGCATGTGTATGTAATGCTCATTAGATGCCAGATATGCTGCTCATTCAGCCTATCATGTGAAAACTGTAGTATATGGAGACACTCCCTAGTGTTGACTAGTACTTCCCCAATACATCTGTAGTGCTGCATACATAGGTTGTAGGTGACCTCCCTGCTGAATGCGATATTAAGGGTGTACCTGGTGTCTACCTTCCCTCTCGATGCCTGTTCCATGCTACAGACCATATTATACTATCAGCTGTCCTGTGATTACACACATGACAGGTATTCCTGGTGTGTAATGTGGCAGTCCATGTCCATGCACTGCATGGTCCAAAAGGAAGGTACAGCTGTGTGAACACACCACAATCTCACATGTGCATACATGGCCACCCACACAAACACACACATGCACACACACATCCTATATGCATCAACCTCCCTCCACTTCACCAGAGTGACCCTGCAGACAAACTAACTAACCACCAGGATGCACACACACACACACACACACACACACACACACACACACACACACACACACACACACACACATACAGGTGAGGTTGCATAATGATAGTACACACAGTCTTCCTATTACCCATCTGTCAACATGCAGAACATATGGTAAAGAACAGCATGCAGTTCAGCTATAGTCAATCCATGCTAGCAACAGTATACATGTGTGTAATGCATGTGCTGTGTAACTAGGTGATGATGATTCTCCCTGGATACCACTGCATCCATGTACACAGTATTGTTGTGCACCTTTTCTGCACCCTGCCTTGTACTGTGCACCACACCTCACAGGTGTACAACCCATTGCGGAAAGTGTAGTACTGTGTCAGTTATGTCAGCTTTAATGCTCACACCACCTATGTTTTTCAGCAACACATACCTGGGGTGATATGTAGACAGTTGTCATTGGTGAATGCCTGATGCCTGATTTACAGCTCGCAACATCAGCGGACCATGCATGACTAATCCAGTACTCTTACACTAGCAACCATCAGAGCATACCTTGGCTATGCGGGGTGTATACACCCTTCCTGATATGATGCACTCATCTGTGATCTGCATTGGGACCACATCACTCCATATCTTAACAGTACATGTGCCCGATATGTGACATATGTCCTGTACTTTCACATGCAGTGTCTACGGAATGTGTTAGGTGTGTGGACACTGACCGCGATGCATACACTCTGTGTGGGCATATGTGTGCTATGACAGTTTGACACACCTCTTGTTGTGTGTACTACAGCAGTCACTACTCCTGGCAGGGGTATATCAGCATGGGCCATCTGCAATTGCCAGTGTATGTTCAGTCTGCCCTACACATGTCCCCCTACTCTGCATGATTGCAAGGTATACTCATGTGCACATCCCTTGGTTTTCACACACTGCTGTCACTACTGCTGTGGGAGTAGGGTTACATCTGCCACAGGTCCTAAACCTGACTATGTGTGGATACTGCCATTCTTAGCATCCTTAGGATCTTTGCTGCAGAGCACTGGTGTGTCATGCTGACATCCCCCCTCCTTCAGCCTTTTTGCAGATGCATGAAAAGTATGCCCTACACATGTTTGTCACTTTGCAGTGTCCCATGCACTAAACACCACATGTTACAGCCTAGTCCCAGCTGATACTGTGGACTACTGTAATGCCATATGCCATAGTTCATAGGTTCATAGGTTGTTACTAGGCTATCAGCCCTAGGGCCTATACAAGCCTAGTCATAACAATTCCCTGGCTATTTCTTCTTACATTATTTACTTTCCTGGATCCCTGTCTAGCAGGGCGACTGACGTGATCCCTGGGGTGAATTTCCATTCTCCCATCCAATCGTCAAGGTTCTTCTTGAAGAGGTCCAAAGAGGCACTCTGCTTGACATGTATGGGCAATCTATTCCAGAGTCTTGGGAGTCTCTGGGTCAGGAACCTATCCCTCCAGCATGTTTTGTTTATTGTGATGACAAGGTTTAGATCCCTGGAGCAGGTAGCTCTGAGGGACTGGGATTTCTTTAAGTGTAGCATGTCCAACAGCTCTGGGTTTGACATGGCCTTGTATGTTAAGCAGAGATCGCCTCTGAGTAGACGATATGTGTATCTCTGCAGCAGTTGGCATTGTCCTACAGGTATATACACTGGTGTTGTGCTGTATATGGGTGTTGTTCCAAACATGTCCTTCCTGTAGGCCATGTCTCCCACCATTATGTTACTCCCTGTGGACACATTCCACAATGACAGGATGTTAGTTATCATGCAGGTGTCTGACATACCCTTTCAATACCCCATCATGGTCACCTCTGTGATGCTGTGCATTTCACAGCAACAATACGTGCACATGTACAGCATGCATTCTGGGTAGGTGTATTAGATGTGTGCATGGAATATACCATCGTCATTACACACCCATTGTGTTGGCAAGCATCTACATAAACCATACTCACCAGCTACAGGATATTGCCTTGGTGGTATCCCAGAAGAACCTACATAAAAGGGTGAGAGATATACTGTCAGTGGCCACACCTATGGCAGTGCTACAGGGTAGGTACAGTAATACAATACATCAATGGTACATTTCCACAATACTACCATATCTGGACATCTGTTTATCAGTACTATGCAGCAACACAATATTTCTATTACATGTCAGATATGCTTGATCTACCCATACCGATGAGGAGGTATACACAACAGTGGTCTACTGATGTGCCCTCTGTCCTTACCTGCACACTCCTTGACCAGTGTGTGGGTGATACCCACCTCTACAAAGGTGGCTGGCCAGATGGGCAGGTGCTATGAGGCTGGCCAGGAACTCCTCCACATGTGTCAGGGGGGATGGATGGCATGACTCCCCCTGTGGTGAGGTGATCCCCCTGGACTGCAGCAGCATGCCAATGGGCATTGCAAAGCAGGTCAGTACAATGATGCTGGACCTGCTCATAACTGCAGTTGTGCAGTCTGACATCATTGACCCTGTGGACTAGGTCATTCCACAGGGTGGTCCACTCCTGCTGCTTATGGGCAGCCCTGATAAACAGCGCTGGGTAGTGCTGTATTCAGTATGTGATGAGCACTTCAGTTTCAGCTGATGAATAAGTAGACAAACATGCATGTAACATCTTGGCTGAAAGACATAAAGATGGAAACAGGTCTGAGCAACTCAAACAGTAAGGTTACCACAGTTCATACTACACATCTTTGTCAACCTCCCAGCATATCAACTTCAACATACTGTACACACAACTCATTAGGTATGGCTACAGCTTACCTAGCAGTGGGACAGATATTGTATTGTACCACACTTTCTGCTATGTGATTGTAGCCATGTTCCCTGTGTGGACACTATCATTGCTGGCCTGTTACAGACTATTCACCTGCATGCCATTGTGAGAGCCACTATGGTTCCATATATGCCTGTGGTATGGCTCCTTTGTGATTGCTGCACATCTGACATTCTGTGTCATTGGGGATATCTATGCATGCTGGTGGGCAAGTTCTGGTATTCTGTAGACTATTACTACCAACATATGTTCTATAACAGTGACACAGTAACATGTATATGTACTATTGGCCAGCAGAACCACCTCTCCAAACCCATCTGCCCATGTTACCTGGCCACATCACATGCGTATCCCAACCTGAGGCCTCCTCGTGTACTGGTCCAACAATCAGGTGGAACCAACACAAGCGATGTTGTCCCCCCAGGGGGCACACACAGACATGTTCCTGTCCCCTGAGTTCAGGTCCAGGGACTGTTCCATAACAAGCTCCACAGACATGTGAGATGTGCTACATCACTCTGAGGCACCCAATGCACATTTACAGGGCCAACATGCTCCTTCTGATCTGCCTCCAGGCCAGGCACCTTCATGATATGGACTGTTGTTGTGAGTAGCAGTGGGTGGGAGGTGTGTTCCCATTGTACCCATATTGGGGCCCATGGGGCATCCACATCACAGACCACACACACCATTCAGGGTGTTTACCCATCACATGTGTCACATACCACCCCTGTAGACTGTCCTCTATACCTACCAATCCTGACCACCTCCACAACTATACCTGCCATACTTCGCCATATTCACATTCCATACTTCACAGACGAGAGCAATATGGTCCCAACAAGGGATTGACATGTGACATACCCATCCATGTTGCGCACACTGTTAGCTGTAGATATCTGTCTGTAGTAGCAATACAGGGGAAATGTATTTACATACATATATGTTTATGTGTGTGTTTGTATATATGTAGACTAGTGCATATAGGTATATATCTATATATGTGTAGATATATGTGATGTATATATGTGCTCATATATATGTCTACACACGGGTATCTGTATATTTGTGGATATACATGCTGAGACATATATATATATATATATATATATATATATATATATATATATATATCATTATATATTATATATGTGTACATATGTGCACATATGCATACCTATATGTGGGGTACATTCCGACATCAGATCCACAATCTCACAACCCCTTCCTGCACAGCTCCACTCTTCAGCCTTGTTACAACACAGACAGGTGCCACTTATGGACACAGCCTGACATTGTGGGGGGGGTATATGTAGAACCAGATTGCAGGTAAACCTATTACACACCTATGGCATTCCTGCATGCTACAATACAGATTAACCTGAGTATCCTGCAAGGGGTGGGCTGTGGGTCCCATGTGTCCATCATAATGGCATTACTTCCACCACCAGCTATTAGCCACGTAATATACATACTTCCCATTGCATAACACACACTATGATGGCTTTCATCTTGTCAGTCAGTGCTGATCTGCACAGTTGATGGCTATAGACCACTACCCACAGGGATAGACACTATTGTCCATAGCAGTTGTTCACTTGAGCACCTGATGGCACATATAAATCATTCCACATCATCTATCCCATTATTATGGACCAGGTACTAGATTCAATTACATGCATATATACTTCACATACCTGTTGTGGGAATAATGCTAGTTATGGATGGTTTGCTGGATGTTATAATATTTTTTTTTCCTTTGGCTTTTACTTTGCCTTAGTTTTTTTTTTCTTTCTCTCTCTCTCTCTCTCTCTCTCTCTTTCTCCAGTAAATGTATTGAGCTGCTTTGAACAGATTGCAGCATGGCTTTAGTAGGTGACACACATGATCAGATGATGGCCACTGCACTAATCAGTGTCCTCCACTTGCTACCTGCATGCAGCTTGCTGAGTAGTACTTCCAATTACCTCTGTCATGGCGACCACCTCCTAAAAATCTCTACATCATGTGAGCGTGGTCCCTTTACCTTTCCTGTGTGATGGACATCCTTCCTTCCTGTGTGTGGGCATCAGTGTTACAGACAGCAGGTAGCAATACCTCTTACAGGAGAACCTGCACACTCAGGCCAGCTACATATTTGTAGGAGGTTCCAGAACTACAGACAGAATGTGAGTAGAGTTGTGGTATGCATTGTATAGTCCTGGTGTTACAGGGTTTGTGTGTACATAATAGTTTACCTTGGAATGCAGTCTGTCCGTATATCTCTCAACTGTGAGCCTATCCTCTTGATGGCCAGAGGTGTGCCTATTATGACTCTCTGTCCACCACACAGGTCTTGTGTCAGATATTTCACTGTCAGTGTGTGTGTTGAGTACTATCAGTACATGGCTATATCAATTTATGTTTCTAACTTCAAATCCCTGACTAAGGGAATGTTGCGGACTATCCTGTAATACCAATGACTTGCTTAGTGTATGACAACAGTTTTCCACATATGGGCCTGTGTTCCAGCCTCTGTCCTCCACCTACATACAAAGCTTTGCACATATGACATGTTGTCAGGGGTTGTTCTGTAGTGGGCTGTGAGTATGTCATGCTCCCATTCCTGCCATCAGTCCACTGCTGTTTTATCCCCCCCACACATATGGAGGGGCTGGGGCCATATATGTGTGGGCCTCACCTACACAATACATGTGTGCCCTTATGCACTCCCAGAGGCCAGTGTATGTAACACTGGTATATGGCCCTGTATTATTGAGTCTGGGGGGGGGGTGCACCATAACTAACCTAGGCTGTTACAACATGTGGGGGTATCAGGGGTAAGCTTCCTTAAGGTATCCGGATGTACATTACCATACAATTCATCTAAAATTAAATGAATTAAATACATTGGGTAAATGCAGGCCTACTGCCTCCTGCAATACAGACTGTTCTGTTTGTCAGTGTGATTGTGATTGTGTCAATTATGCCTTGTTATATAACAGTTACATCCCATTGTGTCAGCTGAGGTCTTTACCCCCTAGGGATTGTGTACAGAGTGTAGATAAAGGCTGCTGAACTATACATCTGCATTACTTACTGTTGATTGTTTGGCATCCTGTTGCCCAGTCTGTCTTTACTATTGTACTACTTGAAGGCCTCAGTCTAGACAGCAACATTTGTAAGCCTTTCCAGACTACTGTATTAGTATAACTGTTTCACAGTTGCATTACTCTGTTTATATGTATGTCAGTGTCTAAACAGCTATATGACATGGCATATACAACTGTAATAGTACACAAATAAAGCTTTCCAATTTATGCAAACCTGTGCGAGGTGTTATATCCTTTAACCTCTCTGTGGATATATGTTGCAGGCAACGATTGTCATTTGTATAGGTGGCTCATATAGGTGGCTGTTCCATATTGTGTGCACCTTCTACATATGTATCTTACTATACATATCTCTCCGTATGTATGTCCAGTTGCATATCTATCTATCTATATATATATATATATATATATATATATATATATATATATATATATATATATAGATATATATATATACACACACACACACACACACACACACACACACACACACACACACACACACACACACACACACACACACACACACACATGTATCTGCATGTATGTGTCTGTGTATATGCATCCTACGGATGTTGATACATTGTCCATTCCCTATGGGAGCCAGACTGTACTGCATGATATGTTACTGATACCAGCCTGACATCATACAGGTGGGATGGAGTACTGTTAACATCTTGTGCCCATGTAGTGTCAGGTCCTGGTTATGAGACCTGCAACAGTTGGTAGTATATTGCAGGGCAGACGTGCTTGGCTGTGGGGGGTATACCTATTCACACAAGGCGTATGTTGTTTGATGCCTGTCAATCCCATGTGGACATATATGTTTTTGTTATGTTCCCATTGTTATCTACAGATGTATGTCCATATATACCTATATAGATATATATATCTGCTTACATATACATAACGTGATGTATATATATATATATATATATATATATATATATATATATATATATATATATATATATATATATATACATATAGATGTAGACATATATATCTATAGATATATGCATTTGTATGTATATATGTTTATATTTATATATATATATATATATATATATATATTTTTTTTTTAATATATATATTTATATATGTATACATATATATATATATATATATATATATATATATATATATATATTTATATATATTCATATATCTATAACTACATATGTAGATATGTTTTATCTATTTAGATATTAATACACACACACACACACACACACACACACACACACACACACACACACACACACACACACACACACATACATACATCTACATGTTGGAATACATTCCCTGTACTGTTGAATGACTGGGCTGGATGATATGTTTGTTAAAACATCAGGGTTATGTACATCTGACATGGCTTAGTGGTAAGTCGTTATGGTGTGCAGGGTCCTGGGTTCGAGCTTTGCAGAATCTGTTTATTTTGTTGGTGGGCAGAACAAGGGCCGTTGGATACAGAGTGATTAAGGCACTTTTGAGCAGTTGTAAGCGGGTTTGTGTGGAGGTAAGCACTGATAACTTCTGGTTACAGTTTCAATACTGATTTAGCTTCTCAGTTGCTTAACCTGTGTAGGCATTGCTTACCCCTGTACAAATAGGATTAAACCCACTTACTGCTGCTTAAAAGTGCTTATTCCCGCTTACCCCCGCGCTAATTTTTTAAAAGAAAAGAAAAAAGGGTTGATAGGCAAGTGGTGAAAAAGGGGCAAAAATAGGGAAAGACAGTAGGGAAAATAGCTAGGCATATGCAGGAAGGGTGTGGGGAAGGTCCATAGCTGCCCATTTCTTCTACAGCAACAGCTGTGCATGTACACTGAAGTTGGAGGGAGATTTGGACACTCAAGCCCCTGGGAGAGGGCTGGGGACAATAATAAGTTGTGATGCCAATTAGAACAGATTACATGTGTCCAGTGGGCATGTGTGTGAAATGGACAGCTATGTATGGGGCAACATTTTTTTAAGGAACAGATTGCACTTTTTTATGTTTTTTTCAGGTGAGAGTGGGATGTTGGGGAGGGATAGTAGGTATATCTGGGGAGGTAGGTTGGGTAGGTTAACAGACAAGACAAACAAGACACATACAGGGACGGGATGTGACACGTGGGGGGTAAACACTTTGATCAGAAGGGGTGTTGGGAAATCGGAAGCCCATGAGCCCCCTAGAGGAAACATTGGGACTGAGGTCCCCACCCATGGGCAGTCACCTCTGCACCTTTACAGCCCCGAAAGTGGCTGTGCTGGGGGCTGGGTCGCAGAGCCAGGCTGACCCTCTAGTCACAACATGCGGCCCTCGAGCTAGCATAGCAGATCATCAAACTGCTGGTTGAGATCACTATGTAGCACGACCCGGACTTGGCGACAGGTGACAGGTTCCTGTCCATGCTCGCTCCTGGGGTGGGGGCGAGCCCCATCCCCTGAGGCGGTTCCACCCGAAGGTGGTGCAGGACCAATGGACGGGGAGGTCCCAGGTTGGGCTCCAGACATGCTGGTGCCCAGTGCCACGGCCAGCTGAGGTGGAACAGGTGGGTCCACTGTGACCGGCTTTCCCAAATGTGCTATAGTGTTTAGATTTTATCATCATATGTGGGTTAGTAATAGTCAATACATTCCAGGGTTAGGTATAACAGCATGCATAGATATTCCCATTAACCCAAACACCAGATATGGAACAGTTGCATAGCAAACAGAACACATATATATATGGGACTACAGTGGTTATAAGAACAGCATGCAGATACATTGATGGCACAATGCCACCAATGTTGGAATAATTCAATATAGCACATGCATAGGAACAAATAAAATATTTATCAACCAGTAGGTCATCATCAGAACATTGGAGTCATTACATACCGGTTGCGGTGGGTATGTTGTTTATTGTTGGAGATAAGGTGGGGGAGAGAGAAAGATATCAATTAACAACTAGTATATTCCTGTAGTCCACATTACTTTCCTAGTCAGTGCTGTTATCTGTACCTTACAAGTCTTACTACACTACCCTATAGCCTTAGTTTGGACAGTGATATGGCTGTCATCATCGTTATACATGAACTGGTTTTACCTGCAGTATACAACTCTTAGCTAGTATACCTGTGGAGGGAATGTTTGTTAACACTAACTAACTGTTTCAACACATACTCCCACATTCCAGGTTGATGTTGTGCACATAGCTATCCAACTCTTTCTGCACAGACTCTGGCCATGTGTTGACCACATGCAGGTGTACCGTGACATATCTAGACTCTTGCCCTCTTCAACCTTTAGTGACTTAACACACCCATATACATGCTTTCCAACACAGTTATATTATGTAGCATAGCGTGGGTGATAGTGATCAGTGATACTTTATTATTCAGAGAAACTGCAACACTCAATTCCCTACAATACCAGTGTAAACAGTACCAGTACAGGGTATAATGTTTTTTATTTCTCAGCGCAGTGTTCGTATCCGAAGTACCTGTGGGAGCAATGTTTGTTAGCACTACCTGAATGTTGCCACATAAACTTCCAGATTACACATTAGTATTATGCACATAACGTTTCACTCTGTTACTGTACAAACACTGGTCACAGCTTGACTACATGGGCGTGTAGGTAGGACATACTTGGCTTATTACTCTCCTAACAGTTTCAGAAGTTGCTACCGTGACAGGTTTGTTCTCATAGATGTTTGACAATCACTTGCATTCCCCGTTTTCTGGCTAACAGACTTCCCAGGGGGACAGGCAGCAGATATGGGGCAATATACTGGACATTCTGGTCTTATCTGTACAGTTGTGGGGTATGATTCTGCATGCAGACTACTATCACTGGCAGGATTCAAACCCTGGCTGTGTGTGCTAAAAATACAACAGTGCACATCTCAGTTGCATGTGCTATTCTGGTTTTGTTGTCTGCCTTTTCCCTGTTTTCTGTCGATGTGTCTCTCAGTTGAACTAAATGGCCTCTGGGGATTGCACCAATCATATACAGGCATTCCTACACATTATATTTATGGTGCACAGTGTGGGTAACAGTGCTTAATACAGTAGTACTATTATGTGAATGCAAATCTACATTACCATATGATACCAGAGTATACACATGCAGTCCAGCAGTTAGACTTTTATTGTCAAGCTATTACGCTTTTATTTACATACATACTATATGAGTCTCTTCCTGCCATATTCTCCGGTGTATGCAGTACTTGCCTTAAATAATACAGGTTTTATACAGGCAATTAATTTACTAATACTTTTAGATTTATTTCTTATGACAGTACATGCAAGAGTATTACTGACCTGCCTCGCATTACAGGTGACTTCCATGGGCATCCTGGTTCACGGCCCACTCTATTGCAGCTGTGAAGGACATTAGAGGAATATTTAACCATACCTATCCATGATATACATGAGCTGGCAATTATTACACACATAGTGGGGTGATACTTGCACACAGCTGGGACATCCCCTGCCGTTCTTGCCTCTTGGATCCAGTACTCCAAGAGATCCCCCTTATGCTGCTTCAGGTCAGCATAGTGATGCCTGACCTGTTCACTAGTTCAGGGTATGTCAGTGGCATTGGTGAGGTCACAGGCGAGATGGTCCTAGGCTTCTGCTTTATATTGTGAACCCTGGTACTGGCCCTGCAGCAGTCTCTGCTCATGGTCTTTGACAAAGAGTCCTGCCATGACTCTGGACTCCTGGATGCACCAGTGCTCCACCCGAAAGCGCACACCCTCTCCCCTTCCTGACATGGTGCCTGCAAGGGAAGCTATAACCAGTTATAAGATGCATTCCCGCCTGCTGGGTTTAAGTAGGGCTGATTTTCTGCACTTTTTCGTGATTGGCCGGTTTTGAAAAGGCTAAGCTATGGGCAAACCTGCTTACCTAAGGTTGGCATTGTTTAAAGGGATATAAAACTGGGCACATTGAGTTAGCTGGTCTACACATTGCTTACACCTCCTAAGCTGGCCTGTGCAATGCTTAGCATTGCTTACATTAGACTTTGCATTACTTTTTCTTTTTGGCATTGATTTATTATTCATTACAGCTTATATGTATGCCTGGTATCCATGATTCATGGGGTCCTTGTGTTTTATCGGGGACTTCAACACTCTATTACAATTACACCTCACTTCTGGGCTTACTGCTGTAGTCCAGTTCACATGTTATGTAGTGGGTTATGGAAAATATGACTGTAAACTGATCCCTTTCACAGGTTCAGTTTGATTTTACTATAGTGAGGACTTGATTGCTGATACCTCATTCTTTTGTACTGCTGTGATGGATTGGTCGTTAACTTCTGTAATTGTAGGGTATAGGGTCCTGGGTTCAAGACCTGCAAGCCTCGTTATTTTGTTGCTGGGCAGAACAAGGGTTGTTGGTTACAGACTGATTAAGGCACTTTTGAGACGTTGTAAGAGGGTTTGCGCAGGTTTGTGTGAGAGTAAGCACTGCTAACCTCCTGTTAATGATGCTTACAGAGAGTTAGCTTCAAAATTACCTAATCTCTGTGTGCATTGCTTACCCCCATGCAAACAGGCTTAGACTCGCTTACTAGGGCTTACATATGCTTACTACTGCTTATTGGTGCTTAAGCTTGCTTACTAGTGCTTTATTCATTATGACACTGACACCTCACATGTGCATTTAATGCACTTCTCCAGTTCACAAATATATGTTTTTTAGTGGGTTATGCAACAAAAATATTGGTCATAACGTGCTTTTCCATGGAAAATGGAATGTGCTGCAGTGGGACTCGAACTGGGAATGTCTGCTTGGAAGGCGAATGCTCTGCCCACTACACTAGTGCTATGCTGCTTCATTTGCATATGACTTCCTTGTTATCCTCTTCAGCCATTTAAGCTGCATTAACCGTAGCTAAGCGACGGGCACACCCGCACAGCTACAGTTAGCTTTAATCAGATTTTTAATAAGAAAAAAAGGGGGTTGTTCATTTTATTTGTATTTACTTGTTGTTGTACATGAGGGGGTATATTCGTGGGGATATGCAGACACCTATGAGTGGTCTCACTCATTTCTTAGGCCTTTCTACTGTTCTTCATTGTACGGGCATGTATATTCTGAGAGCTCTGCTCACAGACACACCCTCTGCACTCTTACATGCCCCATGTAAGATTAGGAGCTTAGGCAGCGTGCCTCATTAATATGCTTGGCACACTGCCATCCTGTTCCTAAATGGCCGATTCCGTGCAGGACTAAGTTAGTCCTGCATGGCCGATTAGTAAATCCAGGGAAAGGTAAAGAAAGAATATTTAATGCCAAGAGTGAAAAATAGGAAAGAAAAAAGGTGAGAGATATTTGCACAAAATATCAGGAGTGCAAGATTTGTTATATTATAAAAAAGAGAAAAATATAAAAAAATGATGATGAGAGAATGAAGGAATGGTTGAGAAAGTAAAAATTCATTAGGAACAGCAGAAAAATTAAGGCATCAATTTATTGCAAGATGAAGGGAATAAAACATATTTATATGGAAAAAACTGAAAGGTGAGAACAGTCTATATATGAGTCAATCCAAAAACTGTTAATAAAAGTTTTTGAGGAAGTTATATGATGGCAAAAAAAGCCTAAAGCTGACATGAAATGGAGTGGAAAGTTAACAAAATAAAAAAAAATGAGAGACTGAGATTAAAGAGGGTAAAATCAGGATGACAGCGTTGTTAGTAAATGAAAGGGGATTACCTGGAAGGAATGGAATGGCATTTTCTTTAATTTAAATAAATGATGATCAGTTAGGAATAAAGATTTATAAAGAGAGGTATCAGGCAATTATTTGGTTATTCTTGTATTTGTAATATGAAGTTATTGAATGGTTAATGATGTAAGACAAGGGTGTACATTAATTCCTTTAATGTTTGGATTAGTTATGGATGTAATTACAGAAGTTAATATAAATTAGAAAGTCAGAAGTGGAATTTAGATGGATGACTAAACGGCCCAATATGTTTCACTAGTACAGATATAAAAGACAAAGAAATTATGGAATTTTTCAAAACTCATTTGATGTTATTGGAATACAGTTGAATAAGTGAAAATTTCAAACAATTTGTTACAAATGAGAATGATTTTTGATATAGGACAGAAACAAGTAGAAATTTGCGGGTAAGCTTTGAATTTGATCGATATCTTGGGAAGGGTAGAAGAAGTTAATCATTAAAGAATAGTAGATATTTGGAAGAGTTACAGCCAGGACCGGTGCCACCATTAAGGTGAATTAGGCATTTGCTTAGGGCACAGATCATGAGGGGATGTAGCTGGGCAGCTTGTAGCGGGTATTCACAGAACTGAGAGCAGAGAGCAGTTGTGCTCAAGTCCACTTTAACAAAAAAAAAAGCAGCATTGCCAGAGTGCTTTAAAACAGTTTGGATTAACTAGAGACTGCAGGGATCCGAGTCCGATTGAACTGTTTAGTCATCAGCCACATACGTGATGTTGCTGCTGATTAGTCCTATTGCTCTTGCACTCTCTTCCCGCTCTTTGTATTGGGTAAAGTAACAAGAGAGAGTGAGAGAGCAGTAGTGGAGTCTTCTTCTGAGCTGGGTGTGAATTTTATTACTACTAACTGAAAACTAATCCACAGACCACAGTGACAGCAGACAGTTCAGATAAGTGTGATAAAAAATAATGGGCTCTTCTGACTGTATTTTTTTTTCAGCAGGGCCAACTAGATATACATATTGCATTTGTTTTCCTGACAGGGCTAACCAGATACTACATACTGCATTTTTTTTTCCTGGCAGGGTCAACCAGATATTTTCTGTATTTTTTTTCCTGGCAGGGTCGACCAGATAATTTATATATTTAAGTGTTTATAATTTTTGGCAGGATTGACCAGATACTGTTTAAAATGAAAGGGTGGACTGGTTACATGTTTGTTCTTTGTTTCTAACATCCTAGGCCTAGAGTTTGACAGGGTTAACCAGATCATAGTAGAAGATGAAATCTACAGTGGGCTGGCTGTTTTGGGGGAAGTTTGTGATTTTCTAACATTCCTGGCATGGTCAACCATATACTAGTAGCATGTAAGGTTAGGTAGTGTGTGTGTTTTTGTGGGCTGTTGATTACTTTTTTTTTTTAATAAACTATCCAGCAGGGTTGATCAGATAATAGGGATGCAATGTGTTTTGGGGACGGTTGATTTTTTTTTTTTTTGTAATACACTGGCATGGTCAGCCAGATACTAGTGGTCTGTGTGTTTCCGGGGCTGTTGATGACTTTCTTTTATTATACTATGCTGGCAAGGTTGACCAGATACTGGTGATGCTGTTTTTTTGGGGACTGTTGTGGATTTTTTTTTAATACTGTAATATACTGTCTGGCATGGTCAACCTGATACTAGTAGTCTGTGTGTTTTGGGGGCTGCTGATGACTTTCTTTACTATTATTATTATTATTATTATTATTATTATTATTATTATGTATTTCTTTTTTATTTACTATCCTGGCAGGAGTCAAAGAGATACTAGGTCTGAAGTGTGTTCTAAGGAGCCATTTAAGGATGACGTTTTTCTAACCTAATATCATTTTGTAGGGGTAGTTGAGATAAATGAGGTTTGGGACAGACGATTTTGTCCTGCAACATTTTCAAGTGGGGGATAGGCACATAGATTAGCAGGAATTAAGAGCCCAAGGGATAGAGTTAAATGGGATGGAGTAATGTTTAGGAGGAAATGAGGTAAGGGTAGGGAGGGGCTTATAGGGTTTTGTCAAGTGTAATTTAGGTAGAAGTCACATTTTTGGCGTGAACTTGCTATATTGCAGGTTCATGTCCTGACAGCCGGTGTGTTCTTTGGTCAGGTAGGCCTTGGTTTGGTGGTGGACATGAGGAGTTGATTATCTAGGGTATAAGGTATGGCTATATGTATGCTGGTTAAAGTTGATGTCCCTTAAGTACAACTACTAGTTTTTTTTTAAATGTTTTGTTTTTGTATTGTATACTGTTTAATTTGTTGTGGGGTCAGTTGTCTTACTAGGCAATTAAAATTCTGCTGATGCTGCTCTGGATCAGTCAAGCAAGCTTTCACTGCTCTGATTTTAGAGCCCTCAGAACTGATTGTGGATGAACATATTTTTGATTGTTATTGCTGACTTGGGGTCGGGTCATGGTCAGGTAGTGTGATGAAAGATCTTGTGTGGTATTGTTTGGGAGGGTCCTGGGGAGATCACGGCCTTCCTGGGGTCTTCCTATTTATCATCTTTCATGGGCTTTGGGCTGTGAGTTGTTAGGCAGCATAGTGGTTGGCTGCTGGTGTGTGAGTAGCGAGGTATGCAGGTCCATGTGGAGTTGGTGTCTAAAGGTAGACTGGCTTTTTCTCCTGCTAACATCAAGTGGATAAAACTTAACAGGATGAGGAAAAGAGGAAAACAATCTGTTAGTTCTTTCCATGTGCTGTGAGTTCTGTGGAGGGGGGGTTGCTATCACGCATGCACATTGTAATGTTTTGGTATGTGTGTATATATACATATATATATATATATATATATATTATAGGAAAAAAGGCGATCACATGTATGATGCTTAATCTTAACTAATATAATGGCTTGCGTATGCTTAATTAATATATTGGCTTGTCTGTTCTAATTCTCTTTGGGCTTTCAATAAGGGGGCGGGAACCACAGATAATTTAAGAATGTGGAAAGGCCACTTGAATTTGGTGAAATATGTTTTCTGCATCTGGGGTTGTAGAGATGTCGACCGGAGAGGTTGTTTTTTTTTTTTGGGGGGGGGGGGATAATGTATGTTCTGTGCTTTGATGGTGATGTTCTTTTCACCATTGGCTCTTTTGTGTGGAGTCAGGTGATCCTTCTGCGGGTTTTGCCAGGGGGATCTGGATTTTGCACTGCAGCTTTTTGATCATTGAGATTGTTTGGTCATCAGTGTATACATCCATAATATTTTTGTTGTTGTTGAGTGTCAAGGGTGAATAGGGGGGTTCTTGATGATAGGGAGATGCGCATCAGCCTGGGTGAGCAAGGTGGGACTGTTGGCCAGAGGAGAGTGGTCATCTTGTGGGGGTCAGAGTAGGCTTGTTGGGTGCTGGTGGTGCTGTTTATAGAGTTTGATTGATGTGTGGCTGTTGGCAGGCAGAGATGCCAGGTTTGTGCCATGTATTGTGGGCTGTTTTTGTTGAAGCCATGGTTCTCTAGTGAAGTGGAGATTGCTGGGGGCTGGGGCTGGGAATGATGGGTGATGTAGTGTTTCGGAATTATACCTTCAGAATACACGGGCTAATGCAGCACCTGAATTCAAATGTATTTTTTCCAGTTTGTAGCACAAATGTTCTGATTCCATGGTCCTGGTGAAAGATATGCATGCTATGGCTGTGTATGGAAGGGGAGTAGTAATCAATTAATTACTAATAGCCATATTTACCTATGGTTAGTGGTCACCAGGGTTAATATTAATGTATTAATCTGGTTACTGCTCCACATATTGGTTTAAGTCTAAATGCATAAACATGTGTTTTAATTTTGAATTCAAAATTACTACAAAAAAAACCCTTTAAGGCACACAGGATCTTAGTTAATCTACAGGTTATAAAAAAAATCACAAGCATTGAGTTACTGTGGTGAGCATGAGATAAAATGTGGCATACTGGTTTAGGAGTGAGAGCCTCGGCTTCAAAATTCCAATGGAAGGTTATCCGACACAAGCTACTGCAAAGCTGAATTGAAAATATAGGTGAATTGTTGATAGTAAGGTGTAGGTTATGTTGCAAAAAAATAACAGAGTCTGTCCCTCATTAACTCAAAAAAAAGAAACATGGTATTCCAGTCAGTCTTTACTGTATTCAGTTCAGACGGTGAAATTGACATCTGTGAATCATGTTTACTTTGTCTGAGTTTGGGTGTGTGTACATTAATTTGTGTCTCGGTGGCAGTTTTGGCAACTGTTTATCACATCAACCAGTAGTTGGTTAGCTCACACTACTGACTGCATGCCTTCTAAGTTTATCATCCCTTGCCACCTCCATGAGGCAAAATCAAGAACACCATATTTGTGTAACTGTTAAGGGTTGTTTAATGAAGGTGGATGAACACACATGGTCCCCTTATGCAGCGAAGTTGCTAACTTCATTCTTTCATTACTAAGCTTGTTCTGAGCTATATCCTTGAGATCCAGTAGGTAGGGCTGTCCCTTGGCTACAGCTGTTTGGATGCTGTTGCACTTCCAGATTAGCTGCACATTTTGGGCTATGATAGTTTTACACAACAGGGATACAGCTTGATTGTTCTCCTGGCAGGTGTCCCTGATTGTTTTAATGACCTTGGTTTTGTCCCAGTTTTGTTGTGATTGGTTCCCATTGGTGGAGAGCTGGGCAGTGGGGTCATTGGTTGAGTACTAATTAGAAGTCAAGGTGTTCATGCAGGTCATCTGGCAGTTTATAGTGGGTTGCTCTCTGAGCAGACTTTTACCCTGCACTGTTAAAGGAGATCATAGAATGTCCAGATTTTGCTTCAGTTGTTGGGCTGTTTCTCATGGAGTTCACAGTACACTAACCTTTCAGGTGTACAGAGTTTTGCAAAATGTCCAGATTTTTCTTAAGTTTTTGGTCTGTTTCTCATGGAGTTGTGGTTTTCTGGCAAGTCATTGGCAGATTATTGAGAGTTGAAGTCACGAATGAATGACATATAGTTGAGTTTCAGACTCTGTACCCTTCAGAAGTTCCGTGCTGATGCAAAACCTGTTATTCTTTCAGCTTGTTCAGTTGGTAAGAGTGATGTTTGAAATTGTGTTTATTTTAGGGTCCTTTTCGCGCTGTTACTTATGGCTTTGTTTGAATTTCTTGCTATAGGAGGTTGAGAGGTATGGTCACACTGGTTGTTGCCATACTTTCTTAAATCGATAACTCCATTATTGTATTGTCCAGATTTTGCCATATAATTTGGTTTGTTTCTCATAAAATTGTGGTTTCTGGCTTATTGTTGTTAAATCACGGAGGGTTGATTTTTTTTTTTTTTTTAAATAATGACAGACATGTGAATTTATACCTCTTACCACAGTACATTGAACGGAGCTTGACAGAATTGGGGGGGGGGGGTGACCAAAGGCCTGAAATGTAATCATGCAATTACTGTGCACATCTGAGGGGGTCAAACGCCTGCAAATTGTGACATGTTTTATACATTGCTCTTATACATTTGAAGAGGTGTTAGAATTACATTTTGGGTTGAGATGCAATTTCTTTCATGGAAATTAATTAAGCCTGAGACTCAGTGAGGGGGTGGGTGAAGCCGTGTGGTGGTTGGGGAAGATGGACACTTGCCATGTGTCCATGGCATGATGGACATTGGCTGTGGAAGCAGGTGGTCATCCTGTTGGTGGTTGAGTTGGGTGCGTGCTCCATCCCAAGCAAGGATTTCAATTTTCCAGATTTCTGCAGAAGGTTCAGATTGTGAATCCTGGCAGAAATTAGGACAGACATCTGACTGGAAGACGTACTCTCCACAGAACATTCATCTTTTTCCTGGAGGTTGATTTTGGCCTGGGTATGCCTTTTCTGGAGCAGGCACACAGGGGAGCAGTGGGGCTAGCTTATCCTTTTGAATGTCTTCTCCCCCATCGTTTCAATCTATTTCTCTTAATATTTTTGGTTTTGGGTGATACATTAGGAAAGTATGAGGGTTAATTTCTGAAAGTGACTGACAGGCAGCAGAGTGTAGACATAGTTTTCAACTGTTTTAATCTTTGAAAGGGAAGCACTATCCCTCACAATGTGGAGCAAATGGGCAAAAGGTGAAATACATATTAAGGGCTTAATAACAACTACAAATTGGAAGGTCATAGGGCAGTACAATAGGGTCTACATTCAGTAGGAGAGGTACATTAGTACAGTGATTATTGTCCAGGACTTTGTTGCTGTTGAAGGAAAGACTTACATTTGTCTTTATTTTACAGATAGAAGAGGTGCAAAGGTGCAGCACCTGGCAACCAGAGGGATGTTGACTCAACAGGTGAGAGAGGAGACTGCAGTGAATGTCAGCTGCTGGAGCAGTATGCAATGGAGTTACACTTTTTCAGCATGCAGCTGAATTTGGAGTTGTTATTTTGTGTGTGTGTGTGTGTGTGTGTGTGTGTGTGTGTGTGTGTGTGTGTGTGTGTGTGTGTGTGTGTGTGTGTGTGTGTGTGTGTGTGTGTGTGTGTGTGTGTGTGTGTGTGTGTGTGTGTGTGTGTGTGTGTGTGTGTGTGTGTGTGTTTTCCCTGCAGCTACAAGGTAATGTCTTTGATTTTGTTTGATTTTGTGTTTTGAGTAGGTGGGTAATCATCAGGATTGAAGCTCTTTCTGCATTATTGGTGCATGGGGTCTTCATTGAAATGGGTCATGTTGTAGAGTATTACCATGGGAGCATACCATTCATTGCAAGGGATGGGTATAATTATGCCTACTGCTGAAGGATGTATTAGGAGGGTAATTTGGCTAGGTAGTTCTGATCATGCAGAGGGTAGAGAGGGCATGTCAAGTGCTCCTGCAGGGAACAATTTGCCAGTTAGGTTTAAGGTTATAGCTATGGTTATCTATATCTATATAGGTTGGAGTGAGGTTTAAGTAAAGATGATATTATATGAGGTTTCCATCTTTGGTAACATCTTTTGATTAATGGCAAGTGTCAGTTATGAGAGGGTAGGAATGAGAATGTGAGGTTGCAGTCAGTGAACTGGAGGGCAAGATAGGTTTGTGAGGGTCAAACTTTTCAGGTAGGAGAGGCGGTCAGAGTACTTTAGTGCTGAGCATTATAGATAGGTTTTCAGGTAATAGGTCATTGAAGAATCAAGTAACACAGTTTATAGATTTCCCTGGACCATTCAAATTTGGCCTAATATATTTGGCCTGTTTTTCCTTCTGGGGGTATTTCATTTAGGGATGCTTTTAAATCTTTTGTGAGAGTGGGTGTGGGTCAGCAAATACTATTTTGGGTATCGGAAGTTTTGCTTTGTAATGCTGGGTTTTCTTTGTTGAATGGCTTTGTGCTTTACAATGCTGGTGGTGCATTTGTCAGTTAATGACTGGGGTATGAGTACAGATGTTTTACAGGGGCATTGTTATCTGGTGTTAGTGTGCGATTATCGGTTTGTAATTTCAGTTACCTATGTGATTGGTTGCTTGTCGATTGGATGCTAATTATCGGGGAATTGTTAGGATTGTTATCACACTGACTGTAAAGAGTCCTTTTTTGGTTGTTACATTAACTGGGTGATAAAATGGGGTTACAAGGTGGCATAATGGTATGCAATTGCCTCTGCTAGGTTTTAGTGGCTTACTGTTTGGTTGTCTAGTTGACTGGTAATGCCCTCAGGAATCATGGCGGGGCTTCCACTGGTCATGAAGTAAGGATTATTTATTTCATGAGCAGTGACTATATTAGGCTATGAGGTTAGGGTTGCTATCGTAGCACAGGAGAAGGATTGGCAGTTAATTTTCAGCTGCTTAGGTAACTAGCTATTCTCATTAGTTATTTGAAAGGGTTTTAGGAGGTGATGACTTTGTTACAGTTTGGCTAGAGAGGATGGGGTACACTGAATTATGTTTGACCAGATGCCTTAATGGTGGTTAGGTTGCTGGAATATTTTTGAAGAGAGAAGGAACAGCCTAGTTAGGCTGGTGGATGTAGAAGAGGGGCAGGCTTCCCCTCTTCTGTTCCCCCTCTGGAGTTGGGTATGCAATTCAATAAATTGGGAAGAAAAGTGAACGGTTGCACTGTTAGATAAGTTAATAAGCAAGCAGAGCTGCTTATTTGGATGTTGGTGTAATTCAATAAACTGAAGGTGAGTGGGTAACGCTGCCTTCTTAGTGCAAAGATAAGTGAGCAAGTGAGGTACGCTGCTTATCAAAGGTGAGTGGTTACCCTGCCCTTATGGTTATTTTATGTTTTCTTTCATGGAGGTTATTATCACCTGTGTCATGTTTTTGGTTGAAGTCTATAACTATTGGTTAAAAATCATATTTTTGGAAGTTTAATAAAGGTAGTCAACTGTCATTCGGTGTGTTTTATTGAAGTGGACTAGGACAAATGAGGTTTGGAACACATCATTTTGTCCTGGGACATTTTCAAGTGGGGGCTAGGCACATAGATTAGCAAGAATTAAGAGACTAATGGGGGGATAGGATTAAATGGGATTGAGGGTTGTTTAGGAGGAAATGAGGTAAGGGTAGGGAGGGACTTAAGAGGGTTTTGGCAAGTGTAATTGAGGTAGAAGTCACATTTTTGGCATGAACTTGCTACCCTCCCACCCTCCCTCTTTTTATTAGTGGGGGATTGTGGTTATTTCAGTGGGAAGGCAGAGAAGAGGGGCAGGCTTGCCCTCTTCTGTTCACCCTCTGGTGTTGGATGTGCAATTCAATAAGTTGTGAAGGAAAGTGAGCGGTTGCTCTGTTGGATAAGTTAATAAGCAAGCATAGCTGCTTATTTGGATGGTGGTGTAATTCAATAAATTGAAGGTGAGCAGGTAACACTGCCTTGTAAGTGCAAAGATAAGTGAGCAAGTGGGGGACAATGCTTATCATGGGTGAGTGGTTACGCTGCCCTTATGGTTATTTTATGTTTTCTTTCTTGGAGGTTATTATCACCTGTGTCATGTTTTTTGTTGAAATCTATAACTATTGGTTAACAATCATCTTTATGAAGTTTAATAAAGGTCTTCAAATGTCTTTCAGTGTTGAGTTTTTATTGAAGTGGACCAGGACAAATAGGACTGTTTGTCAATGTTTTGTTGTTGAAACAAACTGTACTTCTGCATGAGTACAGTGTCTATGGGTGAACTGAAGTAAGATCACGAGCAAGTTCTTGGCTATGTGATGTAAAAGAAATACAGTAATGTAACCGTGGCCTTTTATTTTCATTATTTTAAACATTGTAGGCTCAAAGCATATTCTCTGGGTAGGCAGCTGGAATGGGGGCAATGTCTATGTGCAAATAGAATGACTGCAGTTCTACCTTACTTTGCAAGACTAATGTGCATTTTACTGACATAAGAGTGACCACAAGCACTGAACTCTTAGGTATCATTTGTGTGAAAAACTTATACTTAATGACAGTGTCATCTTTTTTCTTGCTGTTTTTGTTTTTGTTTTTGTTTTTAACCTCACAAGATCAAGTCATATACTGTGGTTGGGGTTGTAAGTGGAGATTGGGGCTGTGTGAATGGAACAAATGGCCTGGCTGCTTACTGTTAAAGTTCTGCAGAGGTAGAATTACAATACTTTTCTTATCTGTAAAACAAGGGGTGCACTAATACATTTTGTCTAGGGTACAAAATAACCTAGCCCCAGCACTGGTTACAGTTGATAATATGAAACAAAGATATACGTAAATATTAAGCCACTAGTTGAAGGTAAAATAGAATATTTCTGGTTAGTTTGTTATTAGAAAGAATGGAAGCAGAGCTTATGGGTACAAAAATTTCAATTATTTAGTACTTGAGATTAAACCCTATTAAAAGAGAGAGATTTTAGCAAAGTAAGATTAGAAGAATTAAATGCATCTTAGCTGGTTGCATCTCTTATTTATTTGTATCTTTCAATCATAATTGGGTTTCTCAGACAAAATAATTTATTGGGTATATTGATTATTAGAAGTAACAGTATTCTTTATTTTACTTTTTGTTAACCAGGTAAGTTCACTCAATATTTCTATGGTTATATGAGCTTTTTCTTGGTCCAGAATAGAAATGAAGTGGCTTGTACTGGTGGATTATGAGATGGAGGGCAGAGATAACAGCCCAGGAAATGTATTCATGCTGATCTTTCCTGATACTGGAAGCATCAGTCCTGACTGCTGCTGCAAATGTATCTCTTTTTACATATCTGGTGCTAAGGTAGTACCCATAAATTTCATACTACTCAAGAAATGGTGATATCTGTACACACACACACACACACACACACACACACACACACACACACACACACACACACACACACACACACACACGCACACTTCCAGAAACCACTAACACTGCCACAAAAATGCATGCATGCTGCCACCAATACACACAAATGTACACACTCGCATCCCTACCACATCCTTTCTGCAGGCACTTACCTGATCTTAATTTTTACACAGTCTCCCCATTGAATACAATAAAGGGTCACAGCTTTCATCTGTGTGTTCATTAACATGGTCAGGCCTGCTGATTTATCCAGCCAAGCAATTCTGTTAATTACTCATCTATGTCAACCAATTAATGCAGGCCTTTCTAAATTATATTTGCATAAACATATGTGCATGTTATTGATAAAAATATTTGAATTATTATGGAAAATGTTTGAAATAAAGTCTGAATTGCATAAAACAAATAAAATAAAGAGAAACATCTCCATTTTTGCAAAGCATATGTATTTTTCATATTAAGCAAATATATCTGAGTTTTCAGGTGTATAAAGTGTTTGCATGTTTGCGCAGTGTTACAGTAAAGCTATTTCACAAAGTACAGCCATTACAAGGCATATTTGCAGAGTACAGCCATTACAGAGCATATTTCTCAAAGTAAAATATTTTGAAGTGTTTATTGTGCATTGAATGTTTTTACAAGTTCACAGAACAGATTGTTCATACATAATTACAAAGGGCCATATTTTCAGTGTGTTTGTGTATACTTTGTGGGCATGGCAGATGGATTTTGAAAGCCCCGTGCACTTGTGTTTGACAGTAATATTGCTGAGAACTGGAGAGTATTTGAGCTAGAGTACGGCATTCTCATACAGGCTGCATTTTCTGATAAAGATGACCATACAAAGGCATTTATTCTACTTAATTTAACTGGGTCATAAGCTATTGAAAGGGAGTGCTCATTTGTGTATGCACCTGCTATGAGAGGGGGAAAACTGTCTTATTGTCATACAGGCTGAGTCAAGGGAGGGACCAGAGTGCTTAAAACAGAAATGTGTAACCCCCAGACAAATGTTATAATGGAAAGGCACTTATTTTACACAAAGAATCAAAAGCCTGGTGAAACTTTTCCAGCATATATAACTGACCTGTAAACCAACAAATCAAAGTGACCACCATGGCTATTGGCATAACGTTTTAATAAAAGGATAAGCACTTTCACACAATCAGTGCTTCATCAGATCCACATACAAAATGAAATAAAATAACAATGTCTTAATATATGTGACAACTCAATAGATAAAATACAAAACAGCCAATAAGCAGACAATTCAATTAATAATGCAACACCCTTTTATTTAGGGCTGGTTTTAAAGGCATATTAGCATTGATGCCCGGTGTCTTATCTGCCTACAAGGTGGCAATCTAGTTAATTTCTGCCACTTCTGTTAATCAAATCATCTCCCCTTATATTATCTGGCATAATTTGTATCACTGAAAATATAGAAGAATGGCTATTATTGCTGGTTATATGCTTAGCTAAAGCATTCAGCACATTCTCTTTCCTAATGTCACATAAATGCTATAAGACATGTTCTTTCAACATTCTATTAGTTTTACCTATGTAGAATGAAGGGCATGACTTACATTGCACCACATATACAAAATTACTTGTCCTACACTCTGCATAGAAATTAAATGTAAACTATATTTGTATTATTATTATTATATTATATTCAGGTTAAAAATATTATAGAAAAACTGGGTTATATTACAGTCTGATAGTGAATCAAAGAAAGTTATAGGTGAAAGACCACCATTTATATATAGGAGAGAAAAGAATCTTAAATACAAAGAAATGTATCCCAAGCAACAAAGAGCTCAGGTTACTAAGAGATATACAATTCCATGTTACAATTGCGTTTATTGTAAATATATTAATACTGATGTAGAACTTGAACATCCTAGCTCTAAAGATAAGTTTGCATTTAGCACTTTTGTCACTTGCACTACTGATAATGTAGTCTATCTTGCTAACTGTGTAAAATGCATCAGTTTTTATATAGGTAAGATGAATCAAAAGTTGAAAGAAAGAATAGTCTCACATATTTCCAAAAATCGTAGAGGGATGGAGACTAATGCCTTATGTAAACATATTCTAAATAATGGTAGTGAACATATGTTTAAATTTGGGTGCTACAAAAAGTGTATATAAACAAGAGGGGAGAGGTTATTGTCACCAGAACTGAAGTTGCGGAATATAAATTAATTTCTTTACAGCTGATATGCCACCTGGTCTTATTAAAATAAACAGTATTAAGCCTATATTGAAACTAAAACATTCTCAAACTTAAAATTTAGGTATGTCATGTATTAAGATGTTTTAATTAAAGTATCGTTGTTCCATTTAACTTTTATTTAGACTTTAAAGGGTTCATTTTTATGTGTGTACTGATTTTAACCTGATTGGCTGGTTGATGATATTTAAGTACTAAATTGATTGACTTCATTATTGCATTGAGAAAGAGTTGTTACACTCAAAAGCTCTGCATTGTGTTGTGTTAATAAACTGTGTTTTTGTTGTGTGACGGTCAGTTCCTTGGTTTTATTTATTGAACTTGTATGTATGTATGTATGCTCTGTCAGTTAGTTTGTTTGTATTTAAAGATGCTGCTATCCACCCTGATGTGTTTCTAAGTATTAAAGCATCTGAATGAAACTCCAAGCCTTCTTATTATTTGTGTTAGAGATGAAAAAGTGACAGTTTGGTCAAATATTTATAATCTTTGTTGGCAGGCTATGTAGTTCTCCTGTATTACAGAGTACTTTTGAACAGCCTAAGGACTTCTAAATGATATAGCAATTAAAGTAATACTCCTGCCTTTAAACTGCAGTGAGATACAGTAGTTTGCTATCATTTTCATTAAAATGCAAAACAAAAATAGTTCACATTAAATTACTTTGCTTCATGTTCTGTGCATTTAGATGTGTAATTAACTTGAGCGTTGTTATATCATATATTGCACTTTTGTGCCCCGAAACTGTAACCCATTAACCTTTTCATAATAATATAATTAGTGTTCATTATGGCTCATGAATATAATTCTGTTATACATTATGAATGTAAATGCAGCTTTGTGGAAACACATTTAGACAGAAGACAGAGAGTATATGTACATTTTTATATAATGCTTCTGCAAAGGTAATGGTTGAAATAAACATAGTGCTGTGAAAAAATAGTCTGATGTGAAACAATTAATGCATTGGCAAAAGAGGACATTTGAAAGCTTGTAACTTAAATGATTGCTTTC